>NC_045440.1:148238870-148262045 GCF_002776525.5 Piliocolobus tephrosceles
TAGCACTTTGGGAGGCCGAGACGGGCGGATCACGAGGTCAGGAGATCGAGACCATCCTGGCTAACACGGTGAAACCCCGTCTCTACTAAAAAATACAAAAAACTAGCCAGGCGAGGTGGCGGGCGCCTGTAGTCCCAGCTACTCGGGAGGCTGAGGCAGGAGAATGGCGTGAACCCGGGAGGCGGAGCTTGCAGTGAGCTGAGATCCGGCCACTGCACTCCAGCCTGGGCGACAGAGCGAGACTCCGTCTCAAAAAAAAAAAAAAAAAAAAAGAAACTGGGAGGTGAAGGCTGCAGTGAGCCGAGATTGCGCGACTGCACTCCAGCCTGGGCGACAGAGCAAGACTCTGTCTCAAAAAAAAAAAAAAAAAAAAAAGCAGTGTCTGGGTGGGGTGCAGTGGCAGTGGCTCATACCTGTAATCCCAGCACTTTGGAAGGCCAAGGCGAGGGGATCACTTGAGCCCAGGAGTTCGAGACCAGTCTGGGCAACATAGTGAAACCTCGTCTGTAAAAAAATCAAAACTTAGTGTGAGTGGCACATGACATGCCTGTGGTCCCAGTTACTTGGGAGGCTGAGATAGGAGGAACACTTGAGTGCAGAAGGTCAAGGCTGCAGTGAGCCATAATCATACCACTGCACTCCAGCCTGGGTGATAGAGGGCGACCCTGTCTCAAAAAAAAAAAAAAAAAAGACTGTGTCCATACATAAGAGTGGAAAGGCCAGTGCTAGGAAAGGAATATCCTACAATACAACTGTGTCTGGGCAGTGAGATTCAGGGTGATGTGTACTCTCTCACTTTTCCGTGTGTATTAATTTAGAAGAGAGGGGAATTAAGTGATAGTCTCCATCACTAGGCCCTCACTGTGTGGCATAAGCTCTGGAGGGCAGGTTCTGTGGGTTTCTGCAGACCCTAACCTCCCCTTACAGCACCCATGGTCTGCACCTATTCACTCCCCTCTACACGGGACCTTGCCTGGAATGTCCATTCCTGTTTTCTACAGAAATGCTGCCCTGGAGAGATTCTGCTCAATAATCTCCCCACCAAGGTGCCCAGACTGAGAGAGGTGACCTGGGCTTCAGCAAAGGCCACCGTCAGGCCTCCTGTGCTAGCCCCAGTGCATCTTCCCCACAGACTCCTGGTTCATTAAACAGACACGCTGGACCCTAACAAATGCTCATTCGGTGACTTGAGTTGGGGAGCACACCCCCTCACGCACCTGGGCTGTTGACTCTCAGGTGCTCTCTCCCAGAGGTGACCTGAACATCCAGGACCCAGGGCTCATCCCCTCGCTCCAACTGCGAGATCACTCCAGGCTTGGGGCCTGCAGGTCCTACTCCTGGGAAGGAGACAGGGACTGGGGTTGGTACCAAGGACACAGGGCAGCACCTAGTGCCGTCTCACCCTGGGGCAGCAGGGTAAGGGAGGCACAAGCAGAGGGGGTGACGGAAGCCTGGACACCCTCTGGAGGGCACTGAGATTGGGCTGGGGCAGTCCTGAGCATAAGGGAACAAGAGCTCAGGGGTTACCTCCACTAGGAGGTGTGCAACTCCACCCCCTGACCCCGGTCCCCCTGTCCCACCAGGGAGGGGTCTGCCTGGGACCTGGAGCAAGAGGGAAGGGAACGGCTGACTCAGGAAGGTCCCAGCACTGCCCCTCCCCTCATCTTCTCAGATCAGGTGCCTACCTGGGATAAAGGTCATCACCTACCTCTGTGCCCAGGGGGTGAGGCCCCCAGCCCAGCCTCTGCTGAGCCCTTAGACCCCAGGGCTGTTCCCAGAGCTGAGTCCTAGTGAGGGCCTTACCCAGTGAGACTAGGTTCCCGTAGGTCTCCAGCATCACGTCCCTGTAGAGGCCCCTCTGAGCAGGGCCCAGGCGGCCCCATTCCTCCCGAGAGAGGAACACAGCCACATCCTCGAAGGTCACCTCGGCCTGGAATGACAGCAACTGCTATAGCCCAGGTGTGGTCCAGAGTGGGCTGGCAGGGGCAGGGAGGCAGCAGAAGCATGCTAAAGGCACCAGCACAGTGGGTGGCTGCATGGGGGTCCCAGGGTCACCCCTACCATCACGTCAGCACCCCAAACCAGAGACACCTGACGGTGTTTGCCAAGGAAAGCCCTGGGTAAAGGTTTCACTCCTCCCAGGAGGACAGATGCTCACCTGGGGTGGGGCAGGCAGGAACAAGGCTGCCATTGCCTACGGGTTGGGCTTTCTGAGGGCGGTGCACAGGAGCTGGTCACTCAGTTGCTGAGAGAAGAGAACAGAACAAGTGGAGGCCCAGTCTGGCCCCTTCTTCCACAGCTCAGGCTACTTGGTGCTGCCATAAACAGCCCTGCCTGCCTCACTGGTCCACCCCCACCCATCCCAATGGGGGTACTGCTAACTGGCCTCCCAGGCTCGTAAACAAGTTCTCCATTATCTCAGGTAGCAGAGCATATTACATATGCATCAAAGAAAATGCTAAACCATCACAGCCACGCTTGATGCACCACTACCCTTCTACCCCCACATCCTCACGTCCTCACCTGTCTACCCTCACGTATGCACGTCCTCACCATCTGCTTCTTTGTTTGATCACCATTAAATAGTGTGGGCTCCCAGAGCTGGGGGCCTTCACAGCCTCCATACCAGCACTGGCCCCCTGGGCCCACCTTATGTACTCTTAACCTGTCTTTTCTCCTTTGACTCCGCCAGACTTCACAGCCCCCATGGCCTGGTGTTGGGTCTGATCACCCCAATAATCACACCCGGTTAATTTTTTTGTACGGATGGGGTTTCGCCATGTTGCCCAGGCTAGTCTTGAACTCTTGAGCTCAAACAATCTTCTTGCCTCGGCCTCCCAAAGTGCTGGGATTACAGGAGTGCACCAAAGTGCCCAGCCTCCAGTCTCACCTCTACTGCCTGCTGCCCTTGGGCTGTCTAACCCCCTCCTCCTCTCTGGCATGCTAAGCTATCTCATTCAGGAGGAAAACAACAATACGCACTCACTCTACATGGAAGAATGAAGACAAAATGTTAAGGGCTAAGGAAGAAAATTAAAAATGATAGAAGGGGCCAGGCTCGGTGGCTCACATCTATAATCCTAGCGCTTTGGGAGGCTGAGGCAGGAGGATAGCTTGAGCCCAGGAATTTGAGACAAGCCTGGGCAATGTAGGGAGACCTCAATGCTACCAAAGAAAAAAAAAAATTAGCCGGCTGTGATGGCACACACCTGTAGTCCCAGCTACTTGGGAGGCTGAGGTGGTAGGATCGCTTGGGCCCAGGAAGTAGAGGCTGCAGTGAGCTGTGATCACACCACTGCACTCCAGCCTGGGTGACAAAGCAAAATCCTGTCTCAAAATAAATAAGTAAAATAAGGTTGACTCACTTACCAGAAGCATGAGACTCTTGGATTAGGTACACATGATGCAACTATTTGGCCTAAAATAAAATAACACAGAAAGGCTAAATATCAGTAAATATTTGATCAACCACTAGTTAAAATAAAGCTGTGGTACCTACATACCTTTTCTATATCTTTAAAGCTTTTTATTGAAGTATATTTATATTATAAAAGTTGACAAATCCTGAGTACACAGTTCAGTGGATCATCACGAACTGCACAAGCCCATGGAACCAGCACCACAGTCAAGAAAGAACAGGACAGGCCATGCACGGTGGCTCATGCCTGGAATCCCAGCACTCTGGGAGGCTGGGGCGGGCGGATCACCTGAGGCCAGGAGTTGGAGACCAGCCTGGCCAACATGGTGGAACCTCGTCTCTACTAAAATACAAAAATTAGCTGGGCGCAGTGGCAGGCAGGCGTCTGTAATCCCACCTACTCAGGAGGCTGAGGCAGAAGAATCGCTTGAACCCGGGAGGTGGAGGTTGCAGTGAGCCGAGATAATACCACTGCACTCCAGCCTGGGGGACAAGAGCAAGACTTTGTCTCCAAAAAAAGAAAAAAGAAAAGAAAGGAAAAATCACTAATAGGAATAAAAAAAAAATGCGTATTACTAAAAGTCCACCAAAAAGCTTTAATAATTACAAACAGGTATGGATCTATCAAAGAGGAACTGGTAAATCCTCCTCTGGAATGAGATTTTTTTTTTTAAGATGGAGTCTCACTCTGTTGCCCAGGCTAGAGTATGGTGGTGCGATCTCGGTTCACTGCAAGCTCTGCCTCCCGGGTTCACACCATTCTCCTGCCTCAGCCTCCCGAGTAGCTGGGACCACGGGTGCATTTAATTTTTTTTTTATTTTTAGTAGAGACGGGGTTTCACCGTGTTAGCCAGGATGGTCTCAATCTCCTGACCTTGTGATCTGCCCACCTCAGCCTCCCAAAGTGCTGGGATTACAGGCGTGAGCCACCGTGCCCAGTTGAGATTTTTAACATACTTCCCTCAGAAACAAGTGGGTCAAGTAAAGAATCTCATGCTTAAAGCATAAAGAACACACTTTTTTTCAACATACTGAACATTACCAAAAAAAGAGCAACAGAGAAAGTTTCAACAAATCCCAAAGGAATATATCATTGGCAAAATAATTCCTACCCATATTGTTGTTATATTAGAAATATACGATGAAAAGTTACCCTCTCTCCAAAAGAATACAAAAATGGAAACTAAAGTGGAAATAGAACCAAGCCTACCTACAGAAAACTGCGCATCCTTAATAGACTCATTTTAACAGCAAAGACTGAAATAAACAATCTAAGTATTCAGCAAGAAATCAAATGCAGGCTGTGGCTCATGCCTATAATCCCAGCACTTTGGGAGGCCGAGGCAGGTGGATCACTTGAGGTCAGGAGTTCGAGACCAGTCTGACCAACACAGTGAAACCCCGTCTCTACTAAAAATACAAAAAATTAGCTGGGCGTGGTGGTGTGCGCCTGTAATCCCAGCTACTTGGGAGGCTGAGGCAGGAGAATTGCGTGAACTCAGGTGGCAGAGGTAGCAGTGAGCCGAGATCGAGCCCAGTGCGAGACTCCGTCTCAAAAAAAAAAAAAAAGAAAGAAACAAATTCAAGGAAAGAATATGAAAGGAAACAAAACACAATTTAAAGAAACAGAAAACAATCTCTATGGTCATTCTTTGAAAATGCTAATAAAGTACACAAACACCTGGCAAATCCAATAAAGGGAACAAAAAAAGATGGAAAAGGGGCTGTGCACAGTTGCTCACGCCTGTAATCCCAGCACTTTGGAAGGCCAGGGTGAGTGGATCTCTTGAGCCCAGGAGTCCAAGACCAGCCTGTGCAACATGGCAAAATCCCTCTCTACAAAAAATACAAAAATTAGCCAGGCATGGTGGCATGTGCTTGTAGTCCCAGCTACTTGGGAGGCTGAGGTGGGAGGATCGCTTGAGGCCAGGAGGCAGAAGCCACAGTGAGTCGAAATCATACCACTGCACTCCAGCTGGGGTGACAGAGCCAGAGCCAGAGCCAGAGCCTATCTCAAAAAAAAAAAAAAAAGAAAATAGACAGAAAAGTAGAAAAGGAAATGCTACCAAGAACAAAAAAGGAAAGAGTGTATATTTAGGGCAGTTTGAATCTATGCTCCTAGGTTAAAAAAAATAATAATAATTTCAAATAGATTTAAAAAAAAAAAGAGCAAAAGGCCAGGTATGGTTGGCTCATGCCTGTAATCCCCATACTTTGGGAAGCCAAGACAGGAAGATCGCTTGAGCCCAGGAGTTCAAGCTCAGCCCGGGCAATATACTGAGACCCCATCCCTACAAAAAATTAAAAAAATTAGCAGGGCTTGGTGGCACATGCCTGTAGTCCCAGCTACTTGGGAGGCTGAGGTGGGAGGATCACTTGACCCCAGGAGGCATAGCAATAGTTCTCAGAGTGTGGCTCAGGGACCCTGGGGTTCCATGCATTCAAATTTGTATTCACAACACTAAGAGGACACATTAGAAGCACGTGCAGTAGAGTCAGTGACAAGAGAGGGATGTTCCCTCTCAGAGCCTGCTGCTATTCAACATCCTAGCCAACGCAATAGGTCACAGAAAAAAGAAATACAAGCTACAAGGATCAGAAGAAAAAAGACAAACTCGCCATTCTTTGAAAATGATAAAAACAATCTACATAGAAAATCCAAGAGTATCAATCCACTGTTGGGATGACAGGAGTTCAACAGCATTGCCACAAACAAGGTCAACACAGAATAATTAATACCACTCCTATTCGTTAGCAATCAGCAACCGAAAACTGACCATTCATAATAGCTACAAAAACTATGCAGTACATTAAATCTTAAAAAAAGATATGTATGTAATGGACAACATTATAAAACTTTATAGAAGTACCTTAGAAAAGTTTATGCAGAAACAGACCATGTTTCTAAATAGGAGGGCTCAATATAAAGATATCAATTCTTCCCAAGTTAAATTTATTCTGTGCAATTACAATAAGCATTTCAACAGAACATGATATCTGACAGAAATGACTCCAAATATCACATGAAATAGTAACGATCTAAGATTAGCCAAGGCAGTGTGGCTGGGCACAGTGGCTCACGCCTGTAATCCCAGCACTTTGGGAGGCTGAGGCAGGCGCATCACGAGGTCAGGAGATCGAGACCATCCTGGCTAACGTGCTGAAACCCCGTCTCTACTAAAAATACAAAAAAATTAGCCAGGTGTGGTAGCATGCACCTGTAGTCCCAGCTACTCCAGAGGCTGAGGCGGGAGAATGGCGTGAACCCCGAAGGCGGAGCTTGCAGTGAGCCAAGATCACACCACTGCACTCCAGCCTGGGAGACAGAGCAAGACTCTGTCTCAAAAAAAAAAAAAAAAAAAGTTAGCTAAGGCAATACCAAAAAAATAACTGAAGGAGACAAGGGTGTGCCCTACTAGATATTGAGACTTACGCTATGGTAATGGAAAGTGAAGTTTAAGTATAGGAAAAAAGATAATGGAAGACATCTATACATATGTTAATATACCTGCAATATCAACGGCAAAGAAGAAGGACAATAAATGGTATTGGCACAACTGGTTTTCCATTGGAAAATAAAATTAGTTCCCTGCCTTCTATGGTACACAAATATTTTGGGCAGGTTAAAGACTTAAATATTTAAAAAACAAAAAAGGCCGGGTGTGCTGGCTCACGCCTGTAATCCCAGCACTTTGGGAGGCTGAGGTGGGTGGATCACAAGGTCAGGAGTTCAAGACCAGCCTAGCCAAGATGGTGAAACCCTGTCTCTCCTAAAAATACAAAAATTAGCCAGGTGTGGTGGCGCGCGCCTGCAATCCCAGCTACTCGGGAGGCTGAGGCAGAAGAATCACTTGAACCGGGGAGGTGGAGGTTGCAGTGAGCAAAGACCATGCCACTGCACTCCAGCCTGGGTGACCAAGCAAGACTCTGTCTCAAAAAAATACATAAAAATGTAAATAAGTAAATAAATAATAAAAGCCTATAAAGAAAATGATTGTTTGATTCCATTAAAAAGGAAAAAAGGCCAGGCATGGTGACTTACACCTGTAATCTCAATGCTTTGGGAGGCGGAGGTGGGCAGATTGCTTGCGCTCAGGAGTAGAAAACCAGCCTGGGTAACATGGTGAAACCGCAGCTCTACAAAAACTAGCCGACGTGGTGGTGTGAGCCTGTGGTCCCAGGCAAAACCTCAGGTGGCTGAGGTAGAAGGATCGCTTGAGAGTGGGAGATGGAGGCTGCAGTGAGCCAAGATTGTGTCACTACACTCCAGCCCGAGCAAGACCCTGTCTCAAAAAAAAAAAAAGAAAAAGGATTCTGTACAAGACACCACAAAATTAAAAGGCAAGCAGACAAGCTAGAGAATGAAAGATATTTGCAAACATGTAACAAAACATAAATATACACAATATATTAAAAAATTTTTTTAATAAGAAAAATGTCACAATTTTGAACAAATGAACACAGGATAGGACCTGGCAAACCCTGTAGTCCCAGCTACTCAGCAGGCTGAGGAAGGAGGATCACCTGAACCTGGGAGTTCTGGGCTGCACTGTGCTATGCCAACTGGGTGTCCCCACTAGGTTCGGCATCAATATGGTGACATCGGGGAGCAGGGGACCACCATGTTGCCTAAGGAGGGGTGAACCAGCTTAGGTGGGAAACAGGGCAGGTCAAAACTCTGGTGCTGATCAGTAGTGGGATCACGCCTGTGAGTGGCCACTGCCCTCCAGCCTGGGCAACATAGTGAGACCCCCCATCTCTAATTTTTTAATTAAAAAAAAAAAAAAGGTAAATAAAACCAGACTCTCCCAAAAGACTGGGGAAATATAAAATACTTCATAATATCAAATGTTGAGGACACCGTAAACTGGTACAGTGACTCTAGAAATACATCTGGCCCTACCTGGTAGAACTGAAACCCTGCAAAACTCTCTGTGAGGAAACCTAACTCAAAGTATGTACTCTATGGAGACTTGCTAAGGCACACAAGAAAAACACAAGAATGTTACCATGTGTCTGTGTAGAAGAAGAAAAAACTTCAGCGTCTATCAGCAAAGTCACAGTGGTGAAAAGTAATGCCAAGGAGATAGAGCAACTATAAGGCTAAGAAAAACTGTCAGATATAGAATATCCACAGTATAATACATACGTATATATATATATATATATATATTTTGAGACAGAGTCTTGCTCCATCGCCCGGGCTGGAGTGCAGTGGCAAGATCTCGGCTCACTGCAAGCTCTGCCTCTCGGGTTCACGCCATTCTCCTGCCTCAGCCTCCTGAGTAGCTGGGACTACAGGTGCCCGCCACCACGCCCAGTTAATTTTTTTGTATTTTTTAGTAGAGACGAGGTTTCACCGTTAGCCAGGATGGTCTCGATCTCCGCACCTTGTGATCCGCCCGCCTCGGCCTCCCAAAGTGCTGGGACTGCAGGCATGAGCCACCGCACTCGGCCATACATATGTAGATTTTTAAGAGACAAAAACAGTATTAGGTACGTAGAGATACAAGAAAACGAGACTGGGCGCAGTGGCTCATGCCTGTAATCCCAGCACTTTGGGAGGCCGAGGCGGGCGGATCACTTGAGGTCAGGAGTTCGAGACCAGCCTGGCCAACATGGTTAAACCCCCATCTCTACTAAAAACACAAAATTAGCCGGGCGTGGTGGCGAGCGCCTGCAATCCCAGCTACTCTGGAGGCTGAGACAGGAGAACTGCTTGAACCCGGGAGACGGAGGTTGCATTGAGCCTCCAGCCTGGGCGACAGAGCGAGGCTCCGTCTCAGAAAAAGGAAGAGAGAGAAAGGAAAGAAAGAAAAGAAAAAGAAAAGAAGGAAAAGAAAGAAGAAAGAAAGGAGAAACAAAAACCTGGCTGCCTGGCTGCGGGGAGAAAAGCCCCCGAGCGCTGGAAGCGAGGAGGGTGGGGTGGAGGGAAGGCATCAGCAGAGGGAGCAGCATGGAGGAGCGCGGACGCTAAATGCAGGAGGGGCGAGATCCGCAGAGGGCTGGGAGAACCGAGAGACGCACGACTCCGCCCCTGAAAAGCTGACAGGAGAGGGGCGTGGGAGGGAACCGGGATGAGGCCTCGGGCCGCTGGGACCAAGAGGTCGGGAGCGCATCAGGACCCAGAAGCCGCCCTGTGCGGCAGGAGTCCAGGGGGGCCCGCGTGGGGCAAGCGAGCTGTGAGGCGCTCGAGGGCGGAAGGAGCCCCGTGAGGAGCGACCCCGGGGCTGGGAGAGGGCGGCGAAGCGCAGTCCGTACTCAAGGCCTTGTCCGGGGTCCCTGGAACAGGAAGTGCCGCTGATGGCGGGACGGACCCAGGCCTGGAGCACCGCAACAGAACCGGGCACGGGCGCAGTGCGCAGGGAAGGGTCTGCGCCCCGTGCGCCCGCCCCCGCCGGGTTCACACTCACCTCAGCGCCGCGGAGCAGCACGGCAGCCCAACATCGCCCGTTCGGCCCTCCCGCCCCGCCAATCGGAGCCGACCCGGAAGTGACGTCAGCCAACTGTCCGGGTCCGAGGCGCCGTCCGGGCCGCTCTGGGAAGCTAGGACGCTGCGTCTCAGCTGCCCACCTCCCTGGCTCGCAGTAAGGCTCCGGGGACCCGCGAATGGCAAAGCCGTAAAGCGGAACGCTGCCACCGGGTGGCAGTCCGAAGCCACGGCCCGGAGGCCCCAGAACTGGGGCGATGGTCAGAGTCGAAAACATATTAGTCTTTTCCTTTTTCTGATAAATCATCTCCCTAATGAGCCACGAAAGGTGCCGCAAACAAGAACGAACTAGGTCCCTTCCTTTACAGAGAAAGAAACGGGAACCGCACCCTTCCTTGGGGCTAAGAGAGGATGCTTACTGGCCAAAGAAGCCTGTCTTGGGTTTAACCCATGGCCCCTCATCCCTGATCCTGTAAATGGAGCCCAGTGTTCCCTCTGGAGAAAGGGTTTTCGGGTGCCTGAGCTGCTTCTGGAGCAAACTTTCCCTGATGGCCGGTCCTTCGGCCAAGCCCTGCATCCACTTTGCCCAGAAGGGAGCAGAAAAGCAGTGACGGCTTATGGCCAAGCTAAGCATCTAGTGGTTTCCCAAAACCCTCTTTCCAGATGCCCCTCCATCCTTCAGGAGGAAACACCGTCCTCCTGGATTCTTTCTCGACCGTGACACCTAGGACCCTGGGACCGCCTTGCGAATGACAGGGGATCTAAACCAGGTCCCCTAGCTACTGGCGGGGCGGTCAGGGCTGGAGTGGGAAGACCACATGAGGCCAGGGGGTTTGAGACCAGCCTGGCAATAGCGAGAGCCTGTCTAAAATAAACAGGCCCTGCTGGGTCACTGCCTAGGTGTGGTGGGCGCCCAAAAACAGGTGGGACTATGCCAGCAGGATCAGGAAAGCAAGATCATGAAATGCGGGGTAAGGTTCACTCTAGAAACAGCGTGGACCATGACAGTCGGGGCCACCCTGCAGCCAGTTAGGAATTGTCATCCCGGAGTGACCATGGAAGCCTAAGGTGGCCTATTCTCACCTGCCAGGCGCTCTCCAAGTCTCTAGGCAGAGCACACCGTGCCTCATCCTGCCTGCTGCAGTTCCACAGGAGTGTTGTTAGGGGCAGTAATCTATCTGCAGCTGCTGCATTTGCTGGTGGAACTTCCTTGTGTGAAAGCGCTGATAGGATGCTGTCCTGGGATCTCTTCGTGGTTAAGGGACAAGGTGCCACGGGCTACGGCCAAGCAGGAAGCCCCTCCCCCTGCCTTGTGACCACAACGAGCTTACTGGCCCTTCCATTGCAGGGGGGCGGTTCCCTGACACTTCCAACCTGATTCCACTCAGAATCACCACCCTCAGCCTCACTTGTCGCTACCAAAGCTAGAGAGAAGGAAGGAATCTGCCCCTGCCAGTAGGGAAAGGCCATGTGCTCAGAATAAGGTAATCAATGCAGCTTTGGGGGCTGTTCCTGGTTAGTTTCTCTGCAGTGTATGGCTCTGGGTGGGTGGGTGAAGGGACTCTTGGGTGCTCTGGGATGCCCATACACGCACTGCATACATTCATCCCTTTGTTCAGCAATCCCAGCAGTGACCTGGGACCCCACACTCAATCACCACCCTCAACCTCACCTGTCACTATCAGGCTAGAAAATGAGGTAAGGTATGAGGCTCCACCCACAGGAAAAAGCACCCAGAACCCTCCAGTCAGTGACCACTCCCCACCATGGCAGGGTGGGAATGCATACAGGGTGCTCCCAGTCGTCTGCAGAACAGAATGGTAAAGGCCAGGCTAGGAATAACTTCCTGGCTGTAGACAGAGTGTCTGTCCCATGTTCCTCCAGGCCCATCCCAAGTTCTCAGTGCAAGACAGACACCTGCAAGCCCGGTATCCCTGGCAGTGACTTTACAAAAACACACTGACATCAGCAGAGCTGTACCCAGTACAGAGGGGAAGGATGTAGCCAAAAGACCGTGGGCAAAGGAACACCTCAGGTGCTGAGCAAGTTAGCAGTGAGCTGGCAGAGTGAGGGTATGGTCCGGAACACCAGGCTCATGATTGTGTCCTATTCTGTTTCCTGTTCCTCAGTTTCCCCATATGTGAAATAAGTGCTTACATCCAAGCACTGCAAGCCATGGTACTGAGTCACCCACCTAAGTGTCTTGGTCCCCTCTGTGTGGAAGCAAGGGTCTTGCCCAGGGTACCTGCACCTCATTTCTAGTTGTAGACTTTCCCTTCACGCTTCCACCACTCATTGGTGGTCTACTCCAGTAGTCTACCTTCCTCCCAGTACCAACCAGGGGGATCCCACAGAAATCCTCCCAGCAGGGACCATCCCTTTGAAACCATGGGGGTGGGCACAGCCTGGTGGCATAAAGACAAACTTTATTGAGGCTCTCAGCACTAGTTCTCTTTCTCCTGCACAGTCTTGGTTCCCCGGAGACGTCCAGTCCGGCGGGCAGCAATGAGACCCACTTTGCGGCCAGCAGGGGCATCTCTGCGGATGGTAGAGGGCTTGCCGATGTGCTGGTGGTTGCCACCTCCGAAAGGATGCTCCACAGGCTATAGGCAGAGGAAGATGGCTTTAGAATGCGGGTTAGCCCACCTCCTTCACGAGGGTTGGAGCAAGATCAACAGTCCTGTGACTATAAACCACCACGCACTGCTCCTCCCACTGCAGATGTTCCTCCTGCAGGGCCACCTGTGGATGGGACTTGCCTGCTCGTGTGGCCACCGTGCCTTGAATACCCAATCCTGCATTTCTGCGTTACTTACATTCATGGCCACACCCCGTACTCGTGGCCAGCAGTTCCTCTTTGCCTTATATTTGTGGTAGGCCCGGCCAGCCTTCAAGATGGGTTTGTCAATTCGGCCACCTCCAGCCACCACACCTGTAAGGGAGATCAGGTACCTCAGGGAACCTCTAGTCGGTCAGAGCACCCCCACCTCCTCCCCTCAATCTCCTGTCATGCACCTTCACAATACTACATCCAACTACCCAGCAAAAAGCCCACTCGCCTCCACCCTAGAGCCCCTTGCACCCTGTGAGCCGACATCCAGTTTCTTCAATCCACACTGAGCAGTCAAGCCAAGGCCCTCACCTCCATCACCCAGAATGCTGGCTGAGCTCCAAGCGTGGGGAAGCACCCCTTCACCATGTGTGAGACATCCGGCAGGTCACTCAACCTGACACGGGACACTTGATTCAGCCTGCCCCATCTCAGCTTTGCTTATTCCAGGAATACAACCTCAGGGCCTCCCCGTGCCAGGCTGAGTTGGTAACAAGGATTCCAATGTTCCCAACAGCACAGGGAGTTAACCAAGACTCAAATCCTCCTTCACTCACTCAGTAGATGTTTTTGAGAAAGTCACAACTCTCTCCCTGCCTTATCTGAAAAAGCTGTTAACCAACTGTATGCAAGTACAGCAATCAGGAAGCCCAGACTAGAATTCAAGTCCCAAGTGACTTAATCCCAATCTCATTTAACGCCACAATAGCAATAAGGCAGGTACTATTGTGCCCATTTTACAGTGACGAAAACTGAGACTACAGAATAACCTCAAACTTACAAAACCCAAGTTTTGAAACAACAGGTAATTCCAGGAACCAAGTCTAGCTACTGGCTGTCCGCCGGCGCTCACAGCCTGTTCACCCAACAGCCCTCAGCATTCAACTGCTGCCTGGTACTCACCAACCACAGCTCTGTTGGCTGAGGAGATAACCTTCTTGGAGCCGGAGGGCAGCTTCACACGGGTCTTCTTGGTCTCAGGGTTGTGGGAGATAACGGTGGCATAGTTCCCTGATGCCCGGGCCAGCTTGCCACGGTCTCCAGGTTTCTCCTCCAGGCAGCACACGATCGTACCCTCAGGCATGGTGCCCACAGGGAGCACATTGCCAATGTTGAGCTGGGCTGCAAAGGGAAGCAGCATCAGGCCGTCAGCGCGGTAAGAGGCAATGCGACCCCACTCGCTCTAAGTAGCCCGCGAAGTTGCGAGCACAGCATTCAACATCCAGCCTCCCGGGGCAGCTCTCTGAGCCCCCACCGGTGCCCACCGTAGCCAATGGCCTGGCCACGCGTATGTCCCCACCCCAACTTTCTGCTGCGAGGTTCCCACACCGGTTTAGGACGTTAACTCCCCAGACAACACCCAGACCTCTCCCCACCCCGATGCTAACCCTTCTTGCCGCAATACACAAACTGTCCCGTGTGAATGCCCTCGGCGGCAATGAACAGCTCCGTCCGCTTCTTAAACCGGTACGGATCCCGGAAGACCACCTTGGCGAGCGGCGCGCCGCGGCCCGGGTCGTGGATGATGTCCTGCGGGCAGGGGCGGCGTAAGTGCGGCGTTCCGGCCGGGAGTCCCGTCCCCTCCCGCCCCGCCCTGGCCAGCGTTCCGCACCTTCACGATGCCCTTGATGTAGCCGTGCCGCTCGGCGAAATCCACGGCGCGCAGGCGCGCAGCGCCCTTACGGTGCTTCACGTGAGCGCGAAACACAGACCCGGCGCCCTTCCTCTGTCCACGGATCACACGGCCCATGGCGACGGGTCCTGGGGGCGATTCACGGTTAGCGCGTCCGGGCGGCCCGGGCACCCCCGCCAGCCCGGCTTTCCGCGACCCCGCCTCCAAGGCCGCCGCGCCCACCACCCGCTATCCTCTCCGCGGGCGCCCGCACCGCCATCCTCTCAGGAGGGCCGGCCCGCGTCTCAGCGCGCCTCAAGGAGAAGGATGGCGGCGGATAACTGCCCATGCCGCAGGGCCGCAAGCACGACCTACCAGCTCACTAGCGCGGCCGAAAGAGGAAACGCGGCGTCCGCGAGCCGCCTTATCTTCCGGGGCGGGGCCCAGGGCCGCGACACATTCCGGGCGCGCCACGGCCAGTCCAGCGCGGTGCACGCCGGGGCTTGTAGTCACCAGTGGCCGCCGGCCCCGCCTACTTTTCCGCCGCTGGGGCCCCCGCGCAGGCGCACCGGGAGACGCGGCGCGCGAGGTCCTGCTGGCGCGGGCTCGGGAGGGAAAGAGTGCTCGGTCTTCACCGGGGTCTCCGGGAGGGCACGTGTTCTCTGAGTGGCCGAGGAGGCGCCGAGTGGTTGAGTGAACTGTCCAGGGCATCACAGAGCGACCCAATCCGGGCCACGGGGTCTGGGGCTACCGGCTTTGCCTGGTGAGGGGCTTCCGTGTAGACGGAGGGGTTCTCGCTGATGCAGAGCAGGAGATGGGCAGGGGAGACGCGTGTACCCACTCGTGGAACGTCGTGGTTTGCAGGTGGCAGATGACTGTCTCCCTGATGGACGGGCCCTGCTGGACGGGGGGACCTTGTCCACTGTAGGCCCTTGGAGAGGTCGGGCGTCGAGAAAAGGAGCCCGGGGATCCTTGCCGAGGGCGAGGGCCGGCCGGCCCAGGAAGTGGGGAGGGCCAAGCTGGAGGGTCCCGCGGCGAGGAAGAAGGAGCGGGGATGGGCTGGATCACATGCTGCGGGGAGGACGAATAATAGCAGACTGGACCGTACCCTGACCAAATTCTGTGCGGGAGAGGTGGGTGGGGAAGGAGGAAGAAATGGAAACTGGGAGGGGCAGTGGGGGCCTGAGCTGGAAAGAGTCAGCCCGACTGGGGGTGTCCAGCGGCACAGGCTGTGGAGAGGGGCTTCGCGGAATCGAGTCCCTAAGGGGTGGGACCCCGAGGCCGGGGGCGGGGGGGGGGTGGGGAAGAGGTTTTTCAGGAGAGAGCCCCTGGCGGAGTGAGCACTGTCGAGCACAGGCGAGGCCGTGGTTGAGGAGGCAGCAAGGAGGTGAAGGCAGGGGTCCCAGTGGGTGGGAGAGGCTTGCAGTCAGGACTGGGAGGTGGGGTATTTCCTAGACCCTGCAGGGGCTGAGGCAGGGTTGACATCGTGAGAAAGAGAGGAGAGGGTGGAAGGGGTGTCCTGTGGCTGCTGCTGCTCATAGGGGAGAGAAGGGGCTGCTGAAGGAGGCCCTCCCCTAGGGTTGGCAGGGGGATCGAGGAGGAGCTGCGGGTGGGGACTCAGGAACCAGCCCAGTCCACAGCAGGGCCAGGGGCTGAGGGGCAGGACTGGACCCCAGGGGCAGTGTGAGGGGTTCTGGGATCAACCCAAAATTGGCCCACAGGCCAAGCCTGTCCCTCACTCCTGAGCAAATCTGCTTCTCTGCAGGAGCAGGAGAGTTGGGTGCGGGATAGAGGTGAGAAGAGTGCTTGGACACACAGGCTGTGGGGTTCCCCAAGGTGGTCTCACGGGTCTCTGGGATGAGATGCGGCTCCCAAGATCCTAGGTGCAGCCAGGAGGCTGACCAGGCCGCTTTAAGGCTCGAAGAGACATGGCCCTGCCAGCATCTACCCGACAGTCCTGAGGACTATATGACTAGGCTCAGTCTTGACCTGGCACACAGCAGGGGCTGTGCAGTTCTAGGTCACTTGACAGCCACTCCAGGCGAGGCCGCAAGCACTGGACATGAGGTTTTCCAGCCTTCTGGGGTGGAGCCATCTTTCTTGGGGCCAGGATTAGGCTCTCCCCACACAGTGCCTCTGCTTGTGCTACCGACGTCACCCCTAACCTGCTTTTCAGACTTTATTCTTAGAAATTATTTCCAGCCGGGTGTGGTGGCTCATGCCTGTAATCCCAGCACTTTGGGATACCGAGGCGGGAGGATCACCTGAGGTCAGGAGTTCGAGACTAGCCTGATCAACATGGAGAAACCCTGTCTATACTAAAAATACAAAAGTTAGCTGGGTGTGGTGGCAGGCACCTGTAATCCTAGCTACTCGGGAGACTGAGGCAGGAGAATCACTTGAACCCAGGGGGTGGAGGTTGTGGTGAGCTGAGATTGTACCATTGCACTCCAGCTTGGACAAGAGCAAAACTCCACCTCAAAAAAAAAAAAATTTCCTTTTGAAATTGTTCTTCAAATGTTTCTTGTCCCATACATGCAGGAGTAATTAGGTATAAACATGAGAAATTGTGATCCTCTGTCTTGCTCAGCTTGGCTCCCCTCCCCCACCAGCGTTATCTGCCTGCACCCCCCAATCCCCCACAACTGATGTGTCCTTATCTCCCTACCCCCCCCACTGCACCCCCGTAGCATAATTGTATCCCACATATGGGCACACCATCACATATGGCTAAAATGGGATCGCTCTGTAATAAAAGGAATACATATATATATACTTTTTTTTTTTTTTTTTTTTTTTTTTGAGACGCAGTCTTACTCCTGTTGCCCAGGCTGGAGTGCAATGGTGTGATCTGGGCTCACTGCAACCTCCGCCTCCTGAGTTCAAGCGATTCTTCTGTCTCAGCCTCCTGAATAGCTGGGACTATAGGCGCACACCACCACGCCCGGCTAAGTTTTGCATTTTTTAGTAGAGATGGGGTTTCACCATATTGGTCAGGCTGGTCTTGAACTCCTGACCTTAGGTGATGCACCTACCTTGGTCTCCCAAAGTGCTGGGATTACAGGCGTGAGCCACCACACCTGGCCAATACTGGGTACTTTTTACGGGCCAGGGACTGATCTAAGTACTTTTCATGCACACTGCTTTTTTTCTGAGATGGAGTCTCACTCTGTCGCTCAGGCTGAAGTGCAGTGGCGCTATCTCAGTTCACTGCGACCTCTGCCCTCTTTGAGTTCAAGCGATTTTCCTGCCTCAGCCTCCCGAGTAGCTGAGATTACAGGCGCCTGCCACCGTGCCCAGCTAATTTTTTGTATTTTTAGTAGAGATGAGGTTTCACTATCTTGGCCACGCTGATCTTGAACTCCTGATCTCATGATTCACCCACCTTGGCCTCCCAAAGTGCTGGGATTACAGGCATGAGCCACCGCGCCCGGCCCCATGCACACTGCTTTTCTCATTTAGTGTCTTACAATTCTGGAGCTATGTGTTGTGAAAACGTATTTCCAATAAGATTCTCTGAGATAGGCCGGGCGTGGTGGCTCAAGCCTGTAATCCCAGCACTTTGGGAGGCTGAGAGGGGCGGATCAGGAGGTCAGGAGATCAAGAGCATCCTGGCTAACACGGTGAAACCCCGTCTCTACTAAAAAAAAAAATACACAAAAACTTGCTGGGCGAGGTGGTGGGTGCCTGTAGTCCCAGCTACTCGGGAGGCTGAGGCAGGAGAATGGCGTAAACCCGGGAGGCGGAGCTTGCAGTGAGCTGAGATCCAGCCACTACACTCCAGCTTGGGTGACAGAGCAAGACTCCATCTCAAAAAAAAAAAAAGATTCTCTGAGATAGTTTTCCCATGTGCTTTCAGTGCCTCGGGTGGGATTGCCCATAGGACCCTGTTACCCATTCAGGAGTGGGTGAGGGGAGACCCCAGGGACCAATGCCAACAGGAAGAGGTGGGGTGGTTGCAAGGATGGAGATTGCACATGCTTGGGGACAGCTTGAAGGTGCGTGTTAAAATTTTTCCGAGAGGGGTTAAGGAAGTGTATTGTGAAGCCCAACGGGTTAGTGAGTGCTAAATCTCCATGACCCCTGCCGTCTATATGGCTTGGATGCATCATGTCAACCTGACATAATGCCGTGGGTGAACATTCTCTGGGACCCCACATATGTGATTAAATAGTTGGAAGTTTTGGCATCCTTTTACAGTGAGAGAACAGCACAGGATTTACATAGAATTTTTGGACATCCAAGTTCACCATAGTACCCATATTATCTGAAATTATGTGCCATGGCCCTGAGGGGAGTCATGATCCCTTCCCCAAAGATGGTTGTGGGGACAGAGCAAGTGTCCACCAGTCCCTCCTGCTGGACCCCGAATCCAGAGTGCCTCTGTCCTACCCAGCCTGTGCCTCACTCCTGAGCAGATCTGCTGTCAGCAGTGTGAATGCAGGAGACACCCTTGGTCCCCCAAAGAGTCTGAGGAACCTAAGGGCATCCAGTCCTGGGGCAAGGATCTAGGTAGACATCACACAAGTTTAGGACCACCCATGTAGGGTGCTGGGCTGAGCCTACTTAGACAAGTGTCACCCTCCTGACCCAGTTTCCCCTATCCTTGTGAAAAGAAAGAAAATGATGGTTCCTGGTCTGTCTTGTGCTCAAATCTGACCCGGCTCCCAACCAGCTGTGGCTCTGGACGAGTCCCTTACCTTCTTTGATCCTCATACCTCCTCCCAGGGTACAGTTGCCATTCAGAGGATCTGAAAAACCTAGAGCATGTGTGAAACCATCCCTAAAATGTGTGTGGAGGTGTGTGGGAATTTTTCAGCACACCAAGTTTCATGAATTGAACTGTTCTTCCCACTTGCATGATGGTTTCACACCACAGTTTAGTGGCTAAAGAATATGTGACTTGAAATAAATTATTAAATTTTTTTAAAAAAGAATATGTGACTTGGAGCCAGGTCTGTGGGTTGGATCCCGGTTCTGTTACTTAAGAGATGAGACCTTGGCCAGGCACAGTGGTTCACGCCTATAATCCCAGCACTTTGGGAGGTCGAGGCGGGCAGATCATCTGAGGTCAGGAGTTCGAGACCAGCCTGACCAACATTGAGTAACCCCGTCCTTACTAAAAATACAAAATTAAACGGGCATGGTGGTGCATGCCTGTAATCCCAGCTACTTGGGATACTGAGGCAGGAGAACCCGGGAGGCGGAGGTAATGGTGAGCCAAGATGGCGCCATTGCACTCCAGCCTGGGCAACAACAGCAAAACTCCTCAAAAAAAAAAAAAAAGAGACGAGACCTTGGCAGATAACAGGGACACTGCTCTCTTCATTTTAGTATGGGAACAGTAGTATTTTGATATGATTACCGTGAGGATTAAATTAGTAAATCCAAAGAGCATACAAATGTTTACAAAAATCACAGGGCTGTTAGAAGTAGAATGACCACCCTTGTGTGCAGACAGGAGAGGTGGTCTGAGAGTGATCAGAGGGAGCAGCAGAGACACTTCAAGATTCCAGTAACTGTCTGGGTGCGGTGGCTCACACCTGTAATCCCAGCGCTTTGGGAGGCCGAGGCGGCGGGTCACCTGAGATCAGGAGTTCGAGATCAGCCTGGGCAACATGGTGAAAGCCCGTCTCTACTAAAACTACAAAAATTAGCCGGTCGTGGTTGGAGGGCGGCTGTAGTCCCAGCTACTCGGGAGGCTGAGGCAGAATGGCCTGAACCTGGGAGGCGGAGGTTGCAGTGAGCCGAGATCACGCCACTGCACTCCAGCCTGGGCAACAAGAGCGAGACTCAAGCTCAAAAAAAAAAAAAAAAAAAAAGTCATACTAAACAATGTCATAAATTTATATAAGAGACAGACCCCGGCCCGATGCCCCAGCTCCGCCGTTCCTGCGGGGCCAGGAATCGATTCTGCGCCGTGCTCCCCAACCCTCGCAGGCCACCCGGAGGCAGGGAGTGGGCGCAAGGGATGAACGTTCGCCGCCTCCGATCCCGGGGGAAACGGAGCGCTGAGAACGTCGACGCTCTTCCGCGCCCCTGGGGCGTGGGACTGATACCCGGTCTCGCCCGGAACCCCCGAGGCGCGCCCCTCGCTGCGGCCCTGGCGAGCGCCGTCGAGGTGCGCGGTCCTCCAGGCCTCCCAGAGCGGCGCAGCGGCCGTTTCCGGGGGCGGGGCAGGAACCGGAGCCTGAGCGCCCGGCGCCCTGCGCTCCTCCCCGCGCGGTCCCGGCGGCCCAGGGTGAGTCGGCCCCGGCCGCGGGGCGGGGACTGGGAGGGGCGCGTTCCTCGAAGCCCGACCCAGTGGAGGCTGCAGCCACCGGAGTGGGCGCCCGGAGCTCGACAGGGAGCGGACCTGCAGCCGGCACTGCCGCCTCCGCTCGCCTTGGGTCCGTAACCCTCCTCGGGGCGAAGGGCCCTGCGCCCCGGTCCATGCTGGCTGTGGTCGGGGGCGTGCGGCCGGACCCCAGAGACCCGCTCCGCCTAGGCGGACGGCTGCGCAGAGATGAGGCTGCAGGCCGGGAGGCCTGGCGATGTGGGGCGGCTCCGGGAAGAACCAGGCTCTGCCTCTTGCATCCGCCCGATGGCGGGCTCTTCCCCGCAGCCTCGCTCCCCGGCGGAAGCCGTTTCCCGCAGCTTTCATTCACCCTGCGCAGAGGCTGAGGCTGAGGCTGAGGCAGGAGAATGGCGTGAACCCGGGAGGCGGAGCTTGTAGTGAGCCAAGATCGCACCGCTGCACTCCAGCCTGGGCGACAGAGGGATACTCCGTCTCAAAACAACAGCGACAATAAGCGTTAACATTTGAACTGAAACCTGCTGGCCGAGAGAAGCAGCCACAGATCCCTGAGGAGAAACTCCCAGGCGGGGGAACAGAGAGAAGGCTGGCATGGCTGCGGCGTAGTGAGCAGGGTGCCCCAGGTTCCCGAGGAACAGGGCTTATTCTGTGTAAGGAGGAAGGTGACCCCTCCTAGTCTTCTAGACCCCGGTTAAATGTTACTTCCGCCAGTAACATTTCTTGGTGGTCCTCCTTCTAAATTAGCACCCTCCTCCCCTTGACATTTTCTCTGTCAGCACTCGCAGCAACAGTTTGCTCTGTTGTCATCATATCACTGCTCGATTATTTTTAGCCCAGTGCTGTTTAATCTGATTGAAGGTTTATTTCCTAATTCCAAAGATAGAGCTAAAAGCAGGTTTTTTCCCCTCTAACCACGTAGCCCCTCCCTGAGTACATGCACTCCCTAGACATGAGCAAACAAAAAGCAGCAGTGGTAACTTACCCTCCTAGTCCAAGTCCAACCGTAGTCCGGGGTTGCAGTTCTTACCAGAGTGGAGCGTGGTATGTGTTGAGGGATCAGGGGGTCGAG
Organism: Piliocolobus tephrosceles; assembly: GCF_002776525.5. Taxonomy (NCBI): domain Eukaryota; kingdom Metazoa; phylum Chordata; class Mammalia; order Primates; family Cercopithecidae; genus Piliocolobus; species Piliocolobus tephrosceles. The sequence continues at coordinate 148,260,525 of NC_045440.1, forward strand.
TCTTCTGGCAGCCTCATACCCTGAGATACTCTTGGTGGCCTTGTTGGGGTGAGGACAACACGTGTGACCATCGCAGTGGCCCAGGTGGGTCCTGCCACAGACTGCCCTGGACAGACAGTGAGTGGGGCTGGGTGGGGGTGGTGTGGTCCTGCTCTTCCGCAATCAGTCTGCTATCGGTCTGCGCTCTCTGTGCAGGGGTGATTCACGAATCTGTCTGATGTACTCCCATCACCCTTCGTACCCTAACATGTCAAAAGGACTCTGCTGCCAAATGTCACTTCGCAGCATTGTGATCAAGCGGCCGTCCTGCTTCTAAAGGTGCGCTTTATTGATTTTTGTTTATTTTGAGAGAGTGCCTCACTCTGTCGCCCAGGCTGGAGTGCAGTGGGGCAAACTTGGCTCACTGCAACCTCTGTCTTCTGGGTTCAAGCAGTTCTTGTGCCTCAGCCTCCCAAGCAGCTGGGATTACAGGCGTGTCCCAGCACACCCGGCCAATTTTTGTATTTTTAGTACATAAGGGTTTCACCATGTTGGCCAGGCTGGTCTCGAACTCCTGACTTCAAATGATCTGCCCTCATCGGCCTCCTACAGTGTTGGAATTATAGGCATGAGCCACCGCCCCCAGCCTCTGAACACACGCTTTTTGTTAACTGATGCCTAGTGGGAAACATCGCTTTACAAAGTGGCAGCTACTTAGAGCTCCAGCTCTACAGAAAAGGATAGCCCCGGAAACCTTCACCCAAACACAAGAGCTCAAGTGTCTGTTGAAGGGAAGAGTGAGGAGACCAGGGCCTCATGCCTGCTCTATATACGTCTGCTTAGAGCAAAATTATTGTTTTGTTTTGTTTGAGACAGGGTCTTGCTCTGTCGCCCAGGCTGGAATTGGTGGCATGATCTCGGTTCGCTGCAGCCTCTGTCTCCTGGGCTTAAGGGATCCTGCCAGGATGACCAAGGTTGCAGCATTGCACTCCGGCCTGAGCAACAAGAGCGAGACGTCACCCAGGCTGGAGTGCAGTGGCGCGATCTTGGCTCACTGCAGTCTCTGCCTCCCAGGTTCACACCATTCTCCTGCCTCAGCCTCCCAAGTAGCTGGGACTACAGGCGCCTGCCACCACTCCTGGCTAATTTTTTGTATTTTTAGTGGACATGGGGTTTCACCATATTAGCCAGGATGGTCTCGATCTCCACCGCGCCTGGCCAAAAAAGTCTTAAACTGGCCGGGCGCGGTGGCTCAAGCCTGTAATCCCAGCACTTTGGGAGGCCGAGACGGGTGGATCACGAGGTCAGGAGATCGAGACCATCCTGGCTAACACGGTGAAACCCCGTCTCTACTAAAAAAATGCAAAAAACTAGCCGGGCGAGGTGGTGGGCGCCTGTAGTCCCAGCTACACAGGAGGCTGAGACAGGAGACTGGCGTGAACCTGGGAGGCAGAGCTTGTAGTGAGCTGAGATCCGGCCACTGCACTCCAGCCTGGGTGATAGAGCAAGACTCCATCTCAAAAAAAAAAAAAAAAAAAAAAA
>NC_045440.1:148262145-148345624 GCF_002776525.5 Piliocolobus tephrosceles
ACCATCAAAAAAAAAAAAAAAAAAAAAAAAAAGTCTTAAATTGGAAAAATAGAGGCCGGGTGTGGTGGCTCACACCTGTAATCCCAGCGCTTTGGGAGACCGAGGCAAGAGGATCACTTGGGTCCAGGAGTTCAAGACCAGCCTGGGCAACATAGTGAAACCTCATCGATAATAAAAATTTTTTTGGCCGGGCGTGGTGGCTCACGCCTGTAATCCTAGTACTTTGGGAGGCCGAGGCGGGTGGATCACGAGGTCAGGAGATCGAGACCATCCTGGCTAACACGGTGAAACTCCGTCTCTACTAAAAATACAAAAAATTAGCCGGGTGTGGTGGTGCACGCCTGAGTCCCAGCTACTTGGAGGCTGAGGCAGGAGAATGGTGTGAACCCGGGAGGTGGAGCTTGCAGTGAGCTGAGATTGCGCCACTGCACTCCAGCCCGGGCAACAAAGTGAGACTCCGTCTCAAAAAGAAAAAAGATTTTTTTAAATTAGTTGGGTGTGGTAGCATTCTCCTGTAGTTCTAGCTACTCAGGAGGCTGAGGTGGGAGGATTGCTTGAGCCCAGGAAGTTGAGGCTACAGTGATCATACCACTCTACTCCAGCCTGTGCCACACAGCAAGACCCTGTCTCAGAAAAAGAAAAGAAAAATAGAAAAACAGGAACCACTCGTCATTCTATGACCCAGAGAGAACTAGGGTTTTATGCTACCAGCTTTAGTTTTCTGCTTATGGTCTGCTTGTTTCATGTAGTAAAATGCAAGAATGTTTTCTGATGTTCCCACACATGGTTTTATTGGTTGTAGAGTCACCCATTATTCATTTCATAATGAACAATGTTGCCCAGGCCGGAGTGCAATGGTGCAACCTTGGCCACCCTGGGAGGATCCCTTAAGCCCAGGAGGCAGAGGTTGAGGTGAACCGAGATCATGCCACCATACTCCAGCCTGGGCAACAGAGCGAGACCCTGTCTCAAATAAAACAATAATTTTGCTCTAACCAGTCATGCTTTGTTCATTTCATAAATCCCTTCTGAGCATACGCTGTGTGCCAAGCCCTTCATCAGGCCCTTGGGGTACAGACCAGAGGTCTTATCTAATTGGGGAAGGCAGATAAGGAGCAAGGATGTTAACTTGTCTTGTGTCAGGTGGCATAGTGCTATGGAGAAAAATAAAGCAAGGAGCGAGGATAAGGAATTCCCAGGCGGAAGGGGAGGTGGCAGTCACAGAAGGCCTCCCAGCAAGGTGACAGCCAGCAAACATTGGAGGGAGTGGGTGTTCCAGTGGAGAAGCTTGGGTGCAGCTGCTCCTTGGGACGTGAAGGAGGTGGCTGATGTGATTGCCCCTGCACTTTACCCTCTCCTGCTCCCTTCTGGATCTGAAGGGGCCTTTTGGGGGGCTGGAGAGCCTTAGGCCTGGGCTCCTTCCATTCATGGCTCTATGTTCCCCTGGAATTCACTGCCTCTAGCACCTGCTCCTCCTCAGAGGGTACCCTGGAATGACGATGGCACTCCCGATGCCTGGAACCCAGGTGAGCACCCCCTGAGCCTGTCCACGGCCCCAGGAGACTGCTTCGCCCCTAGCCTCAGCTTTTCAGCCCTGAGGACCTTCCAGAGAGCCTCACACCCACCCACACCACAAGATGGAGTCTGCAAGCCGAGGACCACCTCCTTGCTCTGTGGCCAGGCCGCACACGTGGCTCCGCCAAATCCTTCCAGCCTTTGGGCAGAAGTGGGCTTCCTGGGACCTCCTATGGCCCCTGAGCTTCTGTGATCAGCCGTTGAGGGCAGGGTCGCTGTCTTTCCCCAGTGCCCGCCTCCTTCCTGGTGTGAATGGTCAGCCATCCTCCCTCTACTGATGCTGACTCACTGCGGGTGTTGGAAATGGAGACGCAGAGGGTGGGGACGCAGTGCTGGTGCTCCTTCCCCAAGTCCCTGATGGTCTGTGGAGAGGGTGAGGCCAAGGTTGGGACCCCCCTTCCTGGTACATCTTTCTCCCTCCCGCAAGTTCCGTTTTTCCCTTGTCCTCTCTGGGGCTTGTGCTGAGAACGAGGCTGCTCACTCGGGGCGTGTTGGGCTGCCCTGACTCTGCTGGGCCCTGTGGATGCAGCGATGAGCAGCAGGGAGAGAGGCCTCTAGCAGATCACGCAAATGTTTCTCGTCTGCTGGGTTCTCACCGAGCCTTTGACTGCCTGGATAGCAGAGTATGTGGTTCTCATCTGCTGGGATGAGCCCTTGGCTGCCTGGATAGCAGAGTATGTGGTTGCAGGAGGCTGTTGTGTTCGAGGATGTGGCTGTGTACTTCACGAGGATAGAATGGAGTTGCCTGGCCCCCGACCAGCAGGCCCTCTACAGGGACGTGATGCTGGAGAACTATGGGAACCTGGCCTCGCTAGGTGAGGGCTTCTGCCTTTGGTCCTGGGGCCGGGAGGTGCGTCTGTGTTAGCTTCAAAGGGAAGTTGGTTCCATTCCAGATTCAAGGTCTGAAATATTTTTGAGGGGAAACTGGAGGCTCCCCAAGGAGCCCCTCTCTGCTTCCTGTTGGGCAGCCACTGCCAGCATCAGCCTGCCTGAGGCTTCTCTCCTGGGGCAGGCCCCCCATCTCCCCTTGGCCACCTAGCTGCCCCTCCTGGGACAGTGAGTGTTCCTGACCCACTGCAAGCACTCCAGCCAGGCACCCGGGCATCCCTCCTCCCTCCTGTACTGATACATTCTGCTTTCCTTCTCTGAACGTAGGCTTTCTTGTTGCCAAACCGGCACTGATCTCCCTCTTGGAGCAAGGAGAGGAGCCGGGGGCCTTGATTCTGCAGGTGGCTGAACAGAGCGTGGCCAAAGCCAGCCCGTGCACAGGTGAGTACAAGGCACTGGAAGGCCTGGGCTGCTGCCACCGCAGGGCGTGTCGTGTGCTGCCAGTGTGGCCTCCATGCAGTTCTGTGCAGGTCCCTTCTCCCGCAGTAGGAGGTGTGTGTGTGTAGCTCCTCACAGCACGGTCAGAGTTCCTCCTAACTGCCTTGCTTGTAGGTCTAAGGTCAAAACTAACTTATGCAGGAAGACCCAAGTGCATGAATTTTCCATTTTGGTGTCCCCAAGGTGTCAGAGGCCAGGTCTGTGCACCTCTACCCTTGGGTTGTGTAGGGACCAGCCCCACAGGGTCTGTGGGTTTTTCTTCTTGTGTGTGGAGAGGAGAGATCGTAGAAGTAAAGACACAAGACAAAAGAGATAGAAGAAATATCTAAGGTTAAGTTATCATCCCAGGCTTTTAAATGCCTCAAGACCTTTTCCCAGCTATGTTGATCTTTATTATAAGCATAAGGCGTTATGCAGTCATCAGAAGTATTGCAGTCACACTGTAATTGCATACGGTGTTCCAAATTCATAACTATCTCCCAGCCAGATTACACTCTGGCAGAGATCATTAATTTGATTAGCTAATTTCTGATCAACTTGAGTCTGAGAATTCCAAAGTGTGGAGGAGTTTTTCTGCCATGCTTCAACATATTGAGCGGTTTAAACAGAATTGTGGATTGCAACTCCAGCAGTTACGGCTGTTGCAGTAACCGCAATTAGACCTGCAATGACTGCAATAAGAGTAAAAATGAATCTCTTAGTTCTTTTGAGGATACCTTTAAGATCTTCATTGACTGCGTGAATAGAGGGGGAAGACTCCCGTAGACGATGTAAAGAAACTGGTATGCCTACCCTCTCCGTAGCCCTCACCAAGAGAATACTTGTTGTGAGATTAAAAGTAGCATCAATGGACATGAACAGCTTACAGTTTCACATTCTATCGTGTGTGTATTGGGAATGATAATTACATTTCCAACCAACAGCACATAAGGGGGTTTGACACAGCTCTTGATAGGCATCGCCTGTTCAGACGTCAGGGTGATGTTGAATATGGGTGTCTTGGTATTAGTAGGAGAGAATTGATAAGTAGCGTTCCATATCCTTATTCCTGTCATGGCTGCAGCTGATTTCCATAATTCAGGATGTTCCGGGATAACAACTGGATGAATCATTTTTGGTCTAGGAGGAACGATGCCTGTGTCCATCCGTTTAAATGGGTAAGGAGACACCCATTCCTTCAACCTGTATGACTGCCATTCGTCCTCTACATAATCTAACAAACTCCGAGCAGGTCATATTTTGGCCGGAGCAATTCCGCCAAGAATGCCCTCTTGGAGCCCAGTCAATAACAACACCTGTAGCTAGACTTTGGCACACTATGACCTTTGGAGCATTACAATCATTCCATACAATTGAATTTACTAAAAACGGTCCCTTTGTAGGTTCCTTGGAGCAGTCTGGCAGTCCTTTTGTGGAATTACCTTTTGTGGTAACAGGAACCCTCCATTCCTCATATGGATTAAGTTGAACAGTCATAAGTTGAAAAGAACTGGTACTGAGCATATTATGTACTTAATAAGAATCATTACTAAAGGACAATATGGTCCACATCCAGTTCTGATAAGAAGAAGCCAAATAGCCAGGCGACATTGCAATGCACAGTGGTGGATATTTGTAGCCAGCTGACAAATTAAACCTTCTTCTGGTTGAGCTGGAAACCTGTCATCATTAGGAACAGGCATGAATGCACTATCATGAGCGGAAACTTCCACTGAGGCGTCCACCCAGGAGACAGACTGAATTAAAGGGGGAAAAGGAACATATGCCCAATGGGTAGACTTTTCAGGTGTCCCAGCTGCTGGCGTACTCACCACTGCACTGACCGCTGTAAAGGCAGCCGGAATTATATTACCCGTCGTTGTTGGAATTCCTTTTTCTTGTAGTAATGTTTGTGTTTGATGTGATAAGACGTTTATTTGACGCCATGTTGGTGGAGTTGAACGACTGGTGGTGTAGTTCACACGGCGAGATTTTGTTGTAATGTAGGGTCATGAAGTTTATGTGTCAGGCGGGGAACCTTGCCCTTCGATTTGTGAGGAGTCTGCCTTTTGTTTCTGAGAGCATTTCATATTTGAAATTTTGGTGCAATTTCAGTTGCCGGGAGGGAACCCACACGGGTTGTTGTCTTTCTTCTGGGGAAACGTAAGCAAAACCCCTGCCCCGTGTTACCACGGTGCCTAATTCCCATTTGTTAGTTTTTGCATCCTTCCACCGTACCCGCTTTCCTTTTTGTGGATCAAATTTATTTCCAGTGAAATGTTCTCTGCTATAAAAGGTTGATTTCTTACTAGGTTTAAGAAATTCGGCCGGGCGCGGTGGCTCAAGCCTGTAATCCCAGCACTTTGGGAGGCCGAGAGGGGCGGATCACGAGGTCAGCAGTTCGAGACCATCCTGGCTAACACGGTGAAAGCCCGTCTCTACTAAAAAATACAAAAAACTAGCCGGGCGAGGTGGCGGGCGCCTGTAGTCCCAGCTACTCGGGAGGCTGAGGCAGGAGAATGGCGTAAACCCGGGAGGTGGAGCTTGCAGTGAACTGAGATCCGGCCACTGCACTCCAGCCTGGGCGGCAGAGCGAGACTCCGTCTCAAAAAAAAAAAAGAAAGAAAGAAAGAAAGAAATTTAATGTGAAAAGAGCCAGATTTAGCTGAGCATGAGGGGTAGTGGCATCCCTCTTTGTTTTGTGTCCTGTTTTCAAAGTTGATCTTTGAGTGTTTTATTGGCTCCTTCCACCAAGGCCTGTCCTTGAGAGTTACAGGGGATGCCAGTTGTGTGAGTAATTGCCCATGTCTGAGTGAGCTTTTTAAACGCAGCACTAGTGTAGCCGGGGCCGTTGTCAGTTTTCAGTTTCTTGGGACAGCCCATAACCGAGAAACATGAAAGCATAGTCGTTTAACATGAGATGTGCTTTCCCCTGTGTGACAAGTGGCCCAGATAAAATGAGAAAATGTGTCAATAGTTACATGTATAAAAGAAAGCTTGCCAAAAGCAGGATAATGAGTCACGTCCATTTGCCAGAGAGCATTCTGTGAAAGTCCTCTAGGCTTAACTCCTGAGGAAAGTGGCTGTAAAATTAACACTTGGCAAGTAGGACAGTGACGTGCAGTGGTTTTAGCTTATTTCCATGTGAGGGGGACTGTTTTTGGAGTCCCGCAGCATTGACATGAGTTAAAGCATGAAAATTTTCGGTGTCAGTGAAAACGGGAACAACTAATATATCAGCTCAGGCATTTGCTGCCGAGAGGGGCCCAGGGAGGGGTGTGTGGGCCCGAATGTGAATAATGTAGAAAGGAGAAGACCTTACTCTGAGTACAGACCGAAACCTTTGGAAAAGAAAAAGTAGGGTATCATCAGGCCGAAATTTGATTAAGGCAGTTTCAATGTTGCCAGCAACATGTACTACACAGGCCCAATCAGAAACAATGTTAACTGGTTCAGGGAAATCTTCAAGGACAGCCATGACAGCGATCAGCTCAGCTGGTTGTGCTGAACTAGTGAACAGTTCTCTTGGCCCTGTATGTGCTGCTCGGCCATTACAGGAAACATCAGTAAAAACAGTGACCACTTTGGCTAGTGGGGTGTTTCTAGTCATGTGAGGTAAGATCCAAGAAGTGAGTTTAAATAACTGGAATAGTTTTACATTAGGATAATGATTATCAGTTATACCCAGGAAACCTGCCAAATGGACTTGCCAAGCAACGCAGATTGCAAAAGCCTGTTGGACTTGTAATGGGGTGAGGGGAACGATGATTTTTTGGGGCTTAATACCCTTGTCTTGTAGCTGCATTCCTAAATAGTGATAAGAAGTAGTCTGGATTTTTGAGGAGGGGGGGCGGGTAATAACCAAACATTCTGGTGTGCTTGTTGTACTGCAGAAAAACAAGATATTAACACAGGGCGTGAAGGTGCCGCGAGATCAGCCGCCTGCTGGGCAAGATCGGTGGCCTGTGGCTGATTTTATGCCGCAGGGACAGCAGGTATTGGAGGCTGGAAAATTACAGGAAATTGCCAGGCTTTGGGATCCCCACATTCTCTTGCCTGTGCTATAGCCCTCATGAGAGGAGGGTCATTTCGAGGAATGTATGTAACTTGTTGCTTGTGAGCGGCAAGGGTAGTGGTGGCTACCATAGTAGCGACCGGACCAGAAGCAGAAAAGAGGTTGGAATTTTGAATGGAGAAAGAGTTGAGAACCTGTAAACCAGGATGAGACGAGATTGCTGATGAGCCGGTCTTTCGGGGGCCTGAAATCCAGGCTGCCACGGCAGCTGCGGACCAGGCTTCAGGGGAGCCTGAGGCTTCTTCAAGGGAGCCCTATTTGTCGAAAGAGACCCAGGCTTCAAGACAGCCTGATTTTCTTTCTTTCTTTTTTTTTTTTTTTTTGAGATGGAGTCTCGCTCTGTCGCCCAGGCTGGAGTGCAATGGCGCGATCTTGGCTCACTGCAAGCTCTGCCTCCCGGGTTCATACCATTCTCCTGCCTCAGCCTCCAGAGTAGCTGGGACTACAGCCCCCCGCCACCACGCCCGGCTAATTTTTGTATTTTTAGTAGAGACGGGGTTTCACTTTGTTAGCCAGGATGGTCTCGAACTCCTAACCTCGTGATCCACCCGCCTTGGCCTTCCAAAGTGCTGGGATTACAGGCGTGAGGCACCGCGCCTGGCCTTTTTTTTTTTTGAGGTGGAGTCTCACTCTGTCGCCCAGGCTGGAGTGCAGTGGCCTGATCTCCACTCACTGCAAGCTCTGCCTCCCAGGTTCACGCCATTCTCCTGCCTCAGCCTCATGAGTCGCTGGGACTACAGGCACCTGCCAGCACCCCTGGCTAATTTTTTTTGTATTTTTAGTAGAGATGGGGTTTCACTGTGTTAGCCAGGATGGTCTCGGTCTCCTGACCTCGTGATCCACCCGCCTCGGCCTCCCGAAGTGCTGGGATTACAGGCATGGGCCACCGCACCCATGCCTGATTTTCCGAGAGAGAATCAGGCTTCAAGGGAACCTGTGGCTCCAAGGGAGCCCAATTTGTGGAAAGAGAAATAGGCGGGAGAAATGGAAAACTAGGCTGTGGAGGGATAGGATTGAGGGCCTCATTACCGGGCCAAACAGGCAGAAGGTTGAGAGCCCTACAGCAGGGCTGAACAGAGACAGGGTTGCGATAATACAGGAGGGTTTTATAAAGTTTAAATAAGCCAAGTACTTAGTACTGGCCTGTCCCATGGTGTCCCTGAAATACTTTGAGTGCTCAAGTTGACCACCAAGCTTATTGACCACAATCCTCAGGAATCTCTCGTCAGAGTCCTCTGCTGAGTCCCACGCTCGAGGCGCAACTTCACACAGAAAGGGAGAGCCCCATGTTGGGGCGCCAGATGTAGGTCCAGCCCTACAGGGTCTGTGGGTTTTTCTCCTCGTGTGTGGAGATGAGAAATCGTAGAAATAAAGACACAAGACAAAGAGACAGAAGAGAAGACAGCTGGGCCGGGGGACCACTACCACCAAGATGTGGGGACTGGTAGTGGCCCCGGCTGCCAGGCTGTGCTGTTATTTATTGGATACAAGGCAAAAGGGGCAGGGTAAGGAGTGTGAGTCATCTCCAATGATTGATACGGTCACGTGAGTCACGTGTCCACCAGGCAGGGGACCCTTCTCTGTTTGGCAGCCGAGGCAGAGAGAAAGAGGACAGCTTACACCTTTATTTCTTCTATGCAATTTAATGACTCTTAGTACGTTCACTAATTATACTACCGCTATCTAGAAGGCAGGGCCAGGTGTGCAGGGCGGAACGTGAAAGTGGGCCAGGAGCATGACTGGTGAGGGACAGCGTCACAGGGAGACGGTTAGGCCTCCAGAGGCTGCGGGCGGGCCTGACTGATGTCAGGCCTTCCACAAGAGGTGGTGGAGCAGAGTCTTCTCTAACTCCCTGGGGGAGAGGGAGACTCCCTTTCCCGTCTGCTAAGTAAGTAACGGGCGCCTTTCCAGGCACTGGGGCTACTGCTAGACCAAGGAGCCCCCTAGTGGCCCCGTCCAGGCATGACAGAGGGCTCACACTTGGCTTCTGGTCACTTCTCACCATGTCCCTTCAGCTCCTATCTCTGTACGGCCTGGTTTTTCCTAGGTTATAATTGTGGAACAGAGATGATGATGATGATGATTTTTTTTTTTTTTTTTGAGACAGAGTCTTGCACTTTGGCCCAGGCTGGAGTGCAGTGGTGCGGTATCGGCTCACTGCAAGCTCTGCCTCCTGGGTTCACACCATTCTCCTGCCTCAGCCTCCTGAGTAGCTGGGACTACAGGCGCCGCCACCACACCCGGCTAGTTGTTTTTTTTTGTATTTTTAGTAGAGACGGGGTTTCACCGTGTTAGCCAGGATGGTCTCGATCTCCTGACCTCGTGATCCGCCCGCCTCGGCCTCCCAAAGTGCTGGGATTACAGGCTTGAGCCACCGTACCCGGCCTGAACAGAGATTATTATCATGTTAGAATAAAGAGTAATGCTACAAACTGACGACTAATAATATTCATATATCATCATATTTATAAGCTGTTTCTAGTATAACTATTCTTATATATTTTCTTTATTATACTGCAACAGCTTGTGCCCTTGGTCTCTTGCCTTGGCACCTGGGAGGCTTGCCGCCCACAGGTTGCTTTAGTTTTCCCGGTTCCCCATGGCCCATGTGCCAGGGACTGAGCTCAGGGCAGTGGAGGCTGCAGAAAGAACCCTGAGCTGGGGAGGAGGCCCCCAGTCCTGGAGGTCTGTGCAGGCACCTGCTTTACGCACCTGCCCAGACATGTTTGCTGAGTGAATGAACTGTGGGTGAACTCTGAAGGAGAGAGGAGTAAAGAACGTGGCTGTGGAGTGAGGTGCAACCTGCACCTCATGCCTGGCCTGTCTTCCCTGCCAGACCTTGGGCTTCTCCTATGGGCTCCCCATGAGCCAGCCTCCCACAGTGCTGGAGCCATTATTAGCCTTTTTGTTCCCTTCTCACCTGAACCCTCATTTTATTTTTATTATTCTTATTTTTTTGAGACGGAGTTTTGCTCTTGTCACCCAGGCTGGAGTGCAGTGGTGCGGTCTTGGCTCACTGCAACCTCCACCTCCCGGGTTCAAACTATTCTCCTGCCTCAGCCTCCTGAGTAGCTGGGATTACAGGCACCCGCCACTGCACCCAGCTAATTTTCGTATTTTTAGTATAGATGAGGTTTCACTGTGTTGGCCAGGCTGGTTTCGAACTCCTGACCTCAGGTGATCAGCCCACCTCGGCCTCCCAAAGTGCTGAGATTAGAGGTGGGAGCCACCACGCCTGGCCTGAAACCCTGATATTAAAACCTCTGGCAATAATTTCTCAAACCTCCCTGCACATCTAACAAAGACTCTGTCTTCACTTGATTGTGTTATCGTGTCACAGTGTCCATGTTTATTGAATCATGTTGTACACAAAAAATATATACAAGGTTTGTTTTGTTTTAAGACATAGTCTCACTCTGTGGCCCAGGCTGTGGCTTGATCTCGGCTCACTAAAACTTCTGTATCCCGGGTTGAAGCAATTCTCCTGCGTCAGCCTCCTGTAGACAAGTTTTATTGTCATTTATACCTCAGTAAAGCTGGGTGTTGGGGGAAGACTTGGGAATAAAAAGGTTCTTCCAACAATAAGTTGGTTTGAGTGTAGAGGCTGGATCATCCTTCCGTTTTCTGTTCCTTCTCTCAGATTCCAGGATGCAGGCCGGGGTCATGGAGTCTCCTCTGCAGAGAAAGCTCTCCAGGCAGGCAGGACTGCAGGGCACCGTGTGGGGGTGCCTCCCTGGGGGGCACCCCGCACCACCCCACCCACGTGGCAGTCCTGAGGACGGGTCAGATAAACTTACCCACCCCCGGGCTCGGGAGCGCAGCGCCTCCCCAAGGGTTCTGCAGGAAGACCCGGGCCGGCCTGTGGGGAGCTCAGCCCCCCGCTACAGGTGCGTGTGCGGCAAGGCGTTCAGATACAACTCACTGCTGCTCAGGCACCAGGTCATCCACACCGGCGCCAAGCCCTTCCAGTGCACGGAGTGCGGGAAGGCCTTCAAGCAGAGCTCCATCCTGCTGCGGCACCAGCTGATCCACACTGAGGAGAAGCCGTTCCAGTGCGGCGAGTGCGGCAAGGCCTTCCGGCAGAGCACGCAGCTGGCTGCCCACCACCGCGTCCACACCCGCGAGCGGCCCTACGTGTGCGGCGAGTGCGGCAAGGCCTTCAGCCGCAGCTCCCGGCTGCTGCAGCACCAGAAGTTCCACAGCGGGGAGAAGCCCTTCGCGTGCACCGAGTGCGGCAAGGCGTTCTGCCGCAGGTTCACCCTCAACGAGCACGGCCGCATCCACAGCGGGGAGCGGCCCTACCGGTGTCTGCGGTGTGGGCAGCGCTTCATCCGAGGGTCCTCGCTCCTGAAGCACCACCGGCTGCACGCCGAGGAGGGCCCCCAGGACGGCGGCGCGGGGCAGGGCGCCTTGCTCAGAGCGGCGCAGAGGCCGCAGGTGGGGGACCCGCCGCACGAGTGCCCGGTGTGCGGGAGGCCGTTCCGACACAACTCCCTGCTGCTGCTGCACCTGCGCCTGCACACGGGCGAGAAGCCGTTCGAGTGCGCGGAGTGCGGCAAGGCCTTCGGTCGCAAGTCCAACCTCACTCTGCACCAGAAGATCCACACCAAGGAGAAGCCCTTCGCGTGCACCGAGTGCGGCAAGGCCTTCCGCAGGAGCTACACGCTGAACGAGCACTACCGGCTGCACAGCGGCGAGAGGCCATACCGGTGCCGCGCCTGTGGGAGGGCCTGCAGCCGGCTGTCCACCCTCATCCAGCACCAGAAGGTGCACGGCCGCGAGCGCCAGGAGGACACGGAGGGCAGGCGGGCGCCCCGCTGGGCTTCCCGATGATGGGGACGACAGGCCGAGGATTCACGCGGGAGGCCCACTCAAGCCAGCGGGGCCCCAGCGCAGAAATTCAGAACCCCACGTCTTGAAGGTGCAGCGAAGTCTGAAGAAAGGGCCAGCTCCCACCAAGAGCTCAGCTGCTTGCTCTAGCCGGGCAGTGGGGAGGGAAAGGGCACCGGGCAGCCCGTGGTGTGGCCTCAGGAACTGCCATCAGCCGCCATTTCCTGGGACCTTCCGGAAATGTCCAGGAGCGCAGAAGTGAGGGAGGGAGGGGCAGCTATGCTCAGTCCCCAAAGAGCAGGGCACAGGGGACACCACAGACGCATATGCAGCCTGGCACAGCCAGGCCTTAGCACCAGGCCCTGTGTGGCGGTGAATTTCAGGTGTTGTAAAGCCGACTCACAGGATAGAATGTGCCTCAGCTGCCTGCCACGTCTCCTGCCTGTAATCCCATCACTTTGGGAGGCTGAGGCAGGAGGTTTGCTTAAGCCCAGGAGTTTGAGACCAGCCTGGGCAACATGGTGAAACTTCTCTACAAAAAATTTAAAAATCAGCCAGGTATTGTAGTTTGTGCCTACAGGCTGTGGTCCCAGCTACTCAGGAGGCTGAGGTGGGAGGATGGGTTGAGCCTGGGAAGTCAAGGCTGCAGTGAGCTATGATAGCACCATGGTACTCCATCCTGGGTGATGGAGTGACACCTTGTTTAAAAAAAAAAAAGCCTAGATGACTGGTGGAGCTCTATCAATCAATCAATCAATCAATCATCTATCTTTTTGAGACAGGATCTCTCTTGTCAGCCAGCCTGGAGTGCAGTGGCACAGTTGTGGCTCACCGCAGCCTCGAGCTCCCAGGCTCGTTTCTCTCACCTCAGCCTCCTGAGTAGCTGGGACTAAGACACACACACTGCATCTGGCAGCTGGCTAAGCATTGTTTCTGAGTGTGAGGATGTTTTCAGTGGACTCCGTGAAGATCTGCCCTGTGTGGGCAGGCACATCCAACTGGCTGGGAGCCCAGATGGAACACAAAGGGAGAAGAGAAGCGTATTCTTTTTTCTGGAGGGAGACACTCATCTCCTGCCCTTGGACATCAGGACTCCAGGTTCTCCGGCCTTTGGACTCAGGCTTGCCACAGAGGCCTCCCAGGGCTCCTGGCCAGTCAGCCTCAGAATGAGTTACACCACTGGCTTCCTTGGTTCAGCTGCCTTCTTACCTGGACTGAGCCTCACTAATGGCTTCTCTGGGTCTCCGGCTTGTAGACAGCCTATGGGAGGACTTCTCAGCCTCCATAAGTGTGTGGGCCAGTTCCCCTAATAAAACCCCTCTCCTGGCCGGGCACTGTGGCTCCTGCCTATAATCCCAGCATTTTGGGAGGCAGAGGTAGGCGGATCACCTGAGGTCAGGAGTCTGAGACCAGCCTGGCCAACATGGTGAAACCCTGTCTCTACTAAAAATACAAAAATTAGCTGGGCATGGTGGTGGCTGCCTGTAATCCCAGCTACTCGGGAGTCTGAGGCAGGAGAATTGCTTTAACCTGGGAGGTGGAAGTTGCATTGAGCTGAGATCGAGCCACTGCACTCCAGCCTGGGTGATAGGGCAAGACTCTCTCTCAAAAAAATAAATAAAAATCCCCTCTCCTAAACTCTATTACTGGTTTTGTCTTTCTAGAGGACCCTAATACACTGCCCAGCAGAAGCCAGGAGGGAAGCCCTGCCAGCTCAGAAGGTGGGCCAGGAGAGAAGGGTGTGGCCAGAGGGGGAGCCAGTGGGGGTGCTGCATCCTCTTGGCCCCACTGGGAGCACCTTGTCACCCCTAACAGATGAAGAGAAGGTGAGGGGGGATTGAGTTACCTGCCCACTGGTGTGTCAAACTCCATGGTGGGGGTGGGAACATGCACACCTGGCCCCTCCAAGGCCCACTGCTCCCTGGGCTGTGCACCCCACAGTCCATGCCAGGGGCTGCAGAAAGAGCCATGGGAAGCCTGGCCCTGGTAGGGCACCAAGATGGGGAGGGCTGGATCCACCCTCCAGAGAACAAGAACCCTGGGCAGTAGCCGGGACATGGTGGGGGAGGCTGAAGGGTTGTCCCTGAGCATCCCCAACATGGAGCTCAGATGCCTGGGCCATGGGCGGGAAAGCACGATGGTCAGGGCCAGCCTGGGAAACCAAGAGCTGTGCCAAGATCCCTTTCACCTGGGACAGCTGCCCACATGCCCGCCACTGGGTCCCATCGCCTGAGACTCCCAGCAGGTGCCTCTCTGAGTCTTTGTCCCGTGCTGGAAACCGGGATGTGCAGCGCGCACCTTCACACCCACGGCACGGGCAGGAGGAGTAACACCTCCTTTGGGGACCCAGGGTTTCTGGTGTCTCCAGGTTTTTCAGGAGCCACCACGTTCCTCTCATCCAGACGTCGGCGCCCAAGGTGGAAGCAGGTGGTGGCACGCCTAGCCCAGCCGCAGGCCGAGTGCAGATCCTATGGCGAGTGTGGGATCCAGCCTGAAGCACAAGCCAGGTGCAGCCTGCCAGGTCAAGTGGGCAGGTACCTCCAACAGCCTGGAGCCGTGAGGCCTTGGGCAGGGGCGTTGCCGGTGTGGAGGTCTCCGGCTGGCAAAGTGGCCCCGAAAGAGTCCTGTGTCATAACCAGACTCACTTGTAACTTCTGTTGCTCTCCCTAGCTATTTCCAAAGCATCCAGGATAGGTTCATCTCAAGACATTCTAACTCATCTTGGACACAATCCATTTACTCTGGTGGACCCTGTTCACAGAAGCTGGAATCCCTGCTCACCTTCCCCGACCCCTTATTGCTGGGTCATGTTTACAAGTTTCTGTCTCTTTTTGTTCCCGGTCCCAGTACCAGCTCAGCTTCTGAACCTCTATTGTGCAGCGCCTGAGACAAGGTGGGGAAGACAGGGACAGTAAAGCTCAGCCAGGTGCAGACCGCAGACTGGAAGCAAAGGCTGAGACAAGGTGGGAGAGACACTGACAGTAAGCTCAGCGAGGTGCAGATGCAGACTGGATGCAGAGGCAGGGCCACCCTCTTTCGGGGCATTTCTGGTCACTCCAGTCTGCTAGGAGGATTCCGTGTCTCACCAGGAGACTCAGGCATGGACCTGGGCTGCCACTTTCTTTCTTCCTGTTACATGGATCTCTCTACCATGCCCCAGACCCAGCACCTCAGAGGCTTTCTCAAAGCTGCACTGCAGAAGTTCTAGCCAGAGCAACCTGGTAAGAGAAAGACATAAAGGGCATCCAAATACGTCCTTCCAAATGAGGAAGCCAAATTGTCCCTGTTTGCATTCAACATGATCTTATGTATAGAAAACCCTAAAAGCTTTATCAAAACATTCTTAGAACACACAAATTCAGTAAAGTTGCAGGATACAAAATTAACATACAAAACCCAGTAACATTTCTACATACCAACCACAAACTACCAAAAAAGAAACCAGGAAAGCAATTCCATTTACAATAGCAACAAAAAACAAAACTAGGAGTAAATTTAACCAGTGAGGCTGGCGCGGTGGCTCACGCCTGTAATCCCAGCACTTTGGGAGGCTGAGGTGATGGATCATGAGGTCAGGAGATTGAGACCATCCTAGCTAATACGGTGAAACCTCATGTCTACTAAAAAATACAAAAAATTAGCCAGGCCTGGTGACACGCACCTGTAATCCCAGCTACTTGGGAGGCTGAGGCAGGAGAATCGCTTGAACTTGGGAATCAGTGGTTGCAGTGAGCTGAGATGGCACCGTTACATTCCACCCCAGGCATCGCAGCAAGACTCTGTCTCAAAAAAAAAAAAAAAAAAAAAAAAAAACCAGTGAGGTTGAAGAGCTCTACAAGGAAAATTATAAAACACTGATGAAGGAAATTGAATAGGTCACACACACACAAAATGGAAAGTCATCTCATGTTCATGGATTGGAATAATTAATTTGGTGAAAATGACAATATTATCAAAAGCAATTTACAGATTAAATGCAATCCCCATCAAAATACCAATGACATTCTTCACAGCAATAGGGAAAAAAATCCTGAAATTCATATAAAATGACGGAAGATGCTGAACAGCCTAAATCAATCCTGAGCAAAAAAAACAAAGCTGAAGGCATCACACTACTTCAAAATATAGTACAAAGCTATAATAATCAAAACAGCATGGACCAGGCACAGTGGCTCATACCTGTAATCCTGGAACTTTGGGAGGCCAAGGTGGGCAGCTCACATGAGGCCAGGAGTTCGAGACCAGCTTGGCCAACATAGCAAAACCCCATCTCTACTAAAAATACAAAAGTCAGCCTGGTGTAGTGGTGCACACCTGTAATCCCAGCTACTTGGGAGGATGTCTTGAACCTAGGGGTAGAGTTTACAGTGAGCCAAAGTCGTGCCACTGCACTCCAGCCTGGGGAACAGAGTGAGACCCTGTCTCAAAAAACAAAACAAAACCCAGCATGTTACTGATATAAAAACAGACACATAGACCAATGGAACAAAATAGAGAACCTAGAAATAAGTCTGTATATTTAGTCAACTGATTTTCAACAAAGGTGCTAAGAACATTCACTGGGGAAAGAGCAGTGAAGGGTGCTGGGAAAACTGGAAATACATTTTGAGGATATGCAGAAAAGTGAAACTACAACCATATGTTGTCCAGGTGCAGTGGCTCACGCCTGTAATCCCAGCACTTTGGGAGGCCGAGGTGGGTGGATCATTTGAGGTCAGGAGTTAAAGACCAGCCTGGCCAACATGGTGAAACCCTGTCTCTACTAAAATACAAAGATTAGTTGGGTGTGGTGGCACTTGCCTGTAACCCCAGTTACTAGGGAGGCTGAGACAGGAGAATCGCTTGAACCTTGGAGGCGGAGGTTGCAGTGAGCCAAGATTGTACCACCACACTCCACCCTGGGTGACAAAGCTACATGCTGTCTAAAACAAAAACAGGCTGGGCACAGTGGCTCACGCCTGTCATCCTAGCACTTTGGGAGGCTGAGGTGGGTGGATTACCTGAGGTCAGAATTGCTTGAACCTGGGTGGCAGAGGTTGCACTGAGCTGAAATTGCACACTGCATTCCAGCGTGGGTGACAGAGACTGTTTCAAAAAAAAAAAAACAAACAAACAAAACCAACAGGCATATGAAAAAAGTGTCAACAGCACTAATAAGAGAAATGCAAATCAAAACCACAATGAGCTATCATCTCATCCAGTTAAGATGATTAACAAAAAGACAACAGATGCTGGTGAGGATGTGGAGAAAGCAAGTACTCTGCTGGTGGGAATGTAAACTATACAGCCCCTATGGAAAACACTGGAGTTTTCTCAAAAAGCTAAAAATAGACCTACCGTATGATCCAGCAATCCCACTGCTGGGCATATTTCCAAAAGAAAGGAAATCAGTATATCAAAGAGATATCTTTATGCTCATGTTTACTGTGGCACTATTCACAATAGCCAAGATAGGAATCAACATGTCCATCAGCATGTGAATGGATGAAGAAAATGAGGTACACTTACACAGTAGAGTACTATTCACCATAAAAGGAGGAAATCCTAGGCTGGGTGCAGTGGCTCACGCCTGTAATCCCAGCACTTTGGGAGGCCGAGGTGGGCAGATCACCTGAGGTCAGGAGTTCGAGACCAGCCTCAACATAGAGAAACCCCATCTCTACTAAAAATACAAAACTTAGCTGGGTGTGGTGGCAGGCACCTGTAATTCCAGCTACTCGGCAGGTGGAGGCAGGAGAATTGCTTGAACCTGGGAGGCGGAGGTTGCAAAAAGAGCGAAACTCTGTCTCAAAAAAAAAAAAAAGGAAATCCTGTCATTTGTAGCAACATGTTTGGAACTGGAGGTCATTATGTTAAGTGAAATAAGCCAGGTACAGAAGGCAAATACTGTACATTCTCACACATATATGGGAGTTAATAAAGTTGATCTTGGCCAGGCACGGTGTCTCATACCTGTAATCCCAGCACTTTGGAAGGCTGAGGCAGGCAGATCACCTGAAGTCAGGAGTTCCAGACCAGCGAAACCTCGTCTCTACCAAAAATATAAGAAATTAGCCGGGCGTGGTGACACATGCCTGTAATCCCAACTACTCCGGAGGCTGAGACAGGAGAATCGCTTGAACCCAGGAGGCAGAGGTTGCAATGAGCCAAGATCACGCCACTGCACTCCAGCCTGGGCCTCAGAGCAAGACTCTATTTCAAAAAAAAAAAAAAAAGCTGGTCTAATGCAGGTAGAGAGTAGAATGATGGTTGCCAGAGGCTGGGAAGGATGAGGTGGGAGATGAATATATGTTGATTAATGGGTACAAACAAAGTTAGATGGAAGAAATATATTCCAGTGTTTGATAGCACACTAGGGTGACGACAGTTGTATAATTTATCACATATTTAAAAAGAGCTAGAAGATTTGAAATGTTTCCAACACAAATAAATGATAAATGTTTGAGGTGATGGGCATCATAATCACCCTGATTTGATCATGGCACATTGTATTCATGTGTAAATATCAAAATACCACATATACCCCACATATGTGTACAATTATTACATATCCATCGATCAGCTGGGGGGGGGGGCATTCTCACGTCACACACTTCTCCTAACTATGGGGAGGCGGAGACGGGAGAATCCCCTAAGGCCAGGAGTTTGAGACCAGCCTGGCCACATGCATGTGTAAATATCAGAATATCACATGTGCCCTATACATATGTACAATTATTATCACCACAGGCAACATATTGAGACTTTTCTCTAAAAATAAAAAATCAAAAAATTAGCCAGGCATGGTGTCAGCTGCCTGTAGTCCCAGCTACTTGAGAGGCTGAAGTAGGAGGACTACTTGAGCCGGGGAGCTCAAGATTACAGTAAGCCATGATTGCACCGGACCACAGAGTGAGACCCCATCTCAGACAAAAACATACAAATCAAATTAAGTGGCCAGGCGTGGTGGTTCACGCCTGTAATCCCAGCACTTTGGGAGGCCGAGGTGGGCAGATCACGAGGTCAGGAGTTTGAGACCAGCCTGACCAACACGGTGAAACCCTGTTTCTATTAAAAATACAAAAATTAGCCATGGTGGTGGCACCTGTAATCCCAGCTACTCAGGAGACTGAGGCAAGAGAATCACTTGAACCCGGGAGGCAGAGGTTGCAGTGAGCTGAGATCATGAGATCATGACAGCCTGGCCGACAGGGCAAGACTCTGTCTAAAAAAAAAAAAAAAAAATTGCCAGGCGCGGTGGCTCAAGCCTGTAATCCCAGCACTTTGGGAGGCCGAGACGGGCGGATCACGAAGTCAGGAGATCGAGACCATCCTGGCTAATACAGTGAAATCCCGTCTCTACTAAAAAATACAAAAAAAACTAGCTGGGCGACGAGGCGGGTGCCTGTGGTCCCAGCTACTAGGGAGGCTGAGGCAAGAGAATGGCATAAACCCAGGAGGCGGAGCTTGCAGTGAGCTGAGATCCGGCCACTGCACTCCAGCCTGGGCGGCAGAGCAAGACTCTGTCTCAAAAAACAAACAAACAAACAAACAAAAAACAAGAACATACAAGGAACTCACACAACTCAATAGCAAAAAAGTAGTAATAATAGTAAAAATCTGATTTTAAAATGGGCAAGTGATCTGGAAAAGAAATAGAAAAGACACTACAAACTGCTCTGATGGGGATGGAGGCTGTAGACCAGAGGAGGGAACCCAGATAAAATTCTACTATATAAGGATGTCTTCTCACAAGAAGTGGCGTTGAAAGATCAAATAATCAAACGATGTGAGGCTGTGTTGCCTGCTTTGTAGAAATGAAAGGATCTAATTGAAGACAGAAGTTTTGGGCACAGAGGCCACAGCCCAAATCCTTCACCTAAAATCACTATCTCCGAGCCACTTTTTATTTTTAAAATGTAAAAGGAGGCTGGGCATGGTGGCTTATCGCTTGAGGCCAGGAGTTTAAGACCATCCTGGCCAACATGGCAAAACCTCGTCTCTACTAAAAATGCAAAAATTAGCCGGGCATGGTGGCGGGCGCCTGTAATCCCAGCTACTCAGGAGGCTGAGGCAGGAGAATCGCTTGAACCCAGGAAGTGGAGGTTGCAGTGAGCCGAGATCACACCAGCCTGGCTGATAGAGCGAGACTCTGCCTCAAACAAAAATAAATAAAATAGGCCGGGCATGGTGGCTCAAGCCTGTAATCCCAGCACTTTGGGAGGCCGAGACGGGTGGATCACGAGGTCAGGAGATCGAGACCATCCTGGCTAACATGGTGAAACCCCCGCCCTAATAAAAAAAAACCAAAAAAAAAAAAAAAAAAACTAGCCGGGCGAGGTGGCGGCGCCTGTAGCCCCAGTTACTGGGGAGGCTGAGGCAGGAGAATGGCCGGAACCCGGGAGGCGGAGCTTGCAGTGAGCTGAGATCTGGCCACTGCACTCCAGCCCGGGCGACAGAGCGAGACTCTGTCTCAAAAAAAAAAAAAAATAAATAAATAAATAAATAAATAAAATAAAATAAAATGTAAAAAGAAATAGGTAAAATTAAATACAGTAATACATTTTATTTTCCTTACATCTAAAATATAATTCCAAATGTAATCAATATAAAAAATCACCTGAGAGATATTTTATTTTCTTTTTCGTACTAAGTCTTTGAAATCAAGTGTTTGTTTTGCATTTGTGGCACGTGGCAATTTGGGCCGGGCACATTGCAGGCCTCTGATAGCCAGTAGGCCTTGTGTCCACCATGCTGGACACCGCAGGACCTGACTACAGGGGCGCTGGGGTGGGCGAACTGCTCCCTGGCCCCACCTCTCCTGCAGCCCTCCCCACGGGGCCTGCCACTTCTCCCGCTCCCTGCCCCAGGCCACTGTTGGGGAGGTCAGCATAGCCCTTGTCCCCCGAGTTAAACTGAGGGGCAAATCTGCAAGCTTCTGCCCAAAACGTCTCAGAGTGGACACTTCCACCTGGCAGCAACTCTGGGGCCAGTTAGCTTGGATTTCTACATGACGGGCAAAATGTCGTAGGCTCGCACAAGCACAGCAGCACCCTCCACCCAGCTCTGTGGCCTTTGGCTCTAATCTGACACTGTATGGGTGGCCAGGCCCCCAGGCGGGACCCACAGCAGCCTCCCATGACCACCAGGGACCTGAGATTGGCAGTTAGAACTCGGATCCTGAACCAACCCCATCCTGCAGAGCACTGAGCAAGGGACTCACCTTATGGCCTAAGATCCAGACTCCTCTGGGAGCTCCCCAGGGTCTGGCCTGGGGAAAAGCCTGTCACTAACTGAGGAGTCTGGTTACTCACACTGCTTCACCAGCAGCCCAAGGGGGGTTGGCAGGGGGTGGGGGAGATCACATTGCATCAGAAAGAGAAATCCCCCAGCCTACAGGACACCAGCTCCTTATACCTGTCCTCCTCCTCTCCTGCTCAGCGTCACACTTGGCCTGCAATCACCCACAACTGTCCTCCCCACACACAGCCGCTATGGAAGGCAGCAGGAGGGTCTGTGGGCGTGAGGGAGACCCCGGTGGCACCCTTAGCAGCCTGACCTCTGTGCCTCCGTGTCTTACCTCCAAAAGAGGACATCTCCTGCCTCACAGGTGCTTGTGAGGACGAGCCGAGAGACCAGCTTCTACACGGGGAGGGGTTGTGACATGTCAGGGCTGTTCTGGACCCAGAGTGACTGCAGGGAACTGGAGAGATGGTGCTGCAGGAGCCAAGGAGGTTGCCCTGACAGGCCTGGAAGTGGCTTAGGTTTGGATCCTCCATCCCTGGGCACCTGGCATTGGGCAGACCAGCCTCCCTGGGGCAGTTCCCACTGAGAAGCCGCAAAGCATCCTCCTGGACCATCCGTACCCTGGGGAAACATCCCTTGGTCCCTCTGTACCCTTCAGACCAGCCCCTCTTGAGGGACACCCAGACTCGGGCAAGGCAGGAGCCAAGGGCAGTGAAGCAAACCTGTCAAGGTGCTGCCTGTTCCCTTGGGTGTCTCCTGCCAAGAGGCCTCCATTCTCAAGGAAGGGAGCGCTGGCCACCTGTGTGCATCCACCACGTGAGTGCGCAGGGGCAGGCTTGCCAGGACGGAGCGGCCTTGCCACCCACTGCCCACAAAGGCGTCCTGGCACAGCCAGCATGGTCTGAAACCCTCGTATGAAGGAGGAGCTCCTCACGGCCTGCTGCTGCCCCAGCCACAAGAAGCACAGGAGCACAGGCAGGGCCCACGGAGTCCTTGGGGCCTGCTACAGGGGGCCAGTAACTACGTTCACACCAGCAGCCGTAAGCACAGGGACACAGGCAGATACCACCAGCCTGGGAAGGACGGGTGCGGTGGCTCACACACCACCTGCCTTCTTGCCGCAGCAGGCCTGTGGCCACTCTCTGGCTCTGTCTGTCCCCGTGCAGGCTGGACCTGTGGGCACCGGTCCCTGGAGGACTCAAGGTCATGGGAGGATCTGGCCCTGCCCCCCCAGGAGTCTAGGGGAGCTCAGAGGTGCTCCGCTGGAGACAGGCCTGTGAGGGAGAACCGTCATTCACCCCGCAGGCCACATAAGAGTGACAAGAGGTCACAGGTCTGAAAGGACACTGGCAAGGAAGATCGGGAGGGCACCAATGGGAGCCGGATGAGGACTCTGGGGCCCCGAGGCCTGAGGACAACCTTCACTCGCCGTGAGACACCTGATGGCCGCACCTGCCGCTGAAGCGGAGGCAGCGAGAGCTGCGGCCAGGAGTTCAGGACCAGCCTGTTGGCAGCTGCGGGAGAGACCCCACCAGGCACCCCCAGTGCCACTCACCTGCCAGGCTCTAAGCTCTGGAGCTGTGTCTGTTCTCAGAGTCCACCCCAAGGAGGCGAGACACTGCTGGGCCTCACAAGCCCTGTGCCCCGGCCGTCGCCTGCATTGACATGGCCCAGCAATCCAAGCTGGCTCGTCCGGCAGCTCCAGAGACCCCTCAGTGTTCATAGGTCTTTGTGAACTGGGGAGAGCTGGTGAGCAGGCTCCTCTTCTGTGAAACAATCTGGGCCTCAATGATGAGTGAGAAGCCCAGACTCAGGTCCAGTCTCGACGGCCAGCCACCCTCCCTCCTCTAGGACACCCTCCTCTTGTCCATCACACCAGTACGTCCCCTTCTCCTCCCTCTAACTTCCACTGAGGATGGCCAGCCCTCCTTGGGCTCCACTCCCCTAACCAGGGCTACAGTCCTCACAACCCAGCTTGAGGTCTGAGCTACCAGCCGAGGGTTTCTGCCCTGGGCTCTAGCTAGGGCCTCCTGGCTCCTTTGTTCTTTTCTTTCTTTTCTTTTTTTTTTTTTGAGATAAGGTCTGGTTCCATCACCCAGGCTGGAGTGCAGTGTCGTGATCTTGGCTCACTGCAACCTCTGCCTCCCAGGTTCAAGTGATTCTCCTGCCTCAGCCTCCTGAGTAGCTAGGACTACAGGCACCCGCCACCATGCCTGGCTAATTTTTGTATTTTTTGTAGAGACAGGGTCTTGCCAGGTTGCCCTGTCTGATCTAGAACTTATGAGCTCAAGCCATTTGCCCTCTTTGGCCTCCCAAAGTGCTGGGATTATACGCATGAGCCACTGTGCCCGGCTGACTCCTTTTTCTGAAACTCTTGAAAACTTCTTGTCTCTAGACCCGCTTATATTAAAAATCTACTCCCAAATCTCAAGACTGCGAAGAAACAACAGTCAAATCTCAGCCATCCCCAGCCACAAGCTCAAGGCTGATGGACAGACTCCCACCTAGACCCAAACTGCGTCTCTGTCCTGGGGGGACAGACCCAGCCTGGACCCCTCTGTGCTGAGCCCCTCTGGTGCTGGGCACCTCAGCAGTCCCACCAACCTCTTACCATACCATCTCTGTCGCCAGTCGGGCGCCCCAGAGCCTGCAATG
This sequence comes from Piliocolobus tephrosceles, assembly GCF_002776525.5. NCBI lineage: Eukaryota > Metazoa > Chordata > Mammalia > Primates > Cercopithecidae > Piliocolobus > Piliocolobus tephrosceles. The sequence goes on from NC_045440.1 coordinate 148,285,811, forward strand.
GTGGTTGATTGACAGCTCCCCTCTCTCCTCCACAGTACAGCAGCCCCCACTCCAGCAATGCAGCTGTTCCTGTGCAACAACAGGCCCCAAATGACCACCATGACAACATGGAGGTCCCAGCAGCTGCTAATCGAACCCCAGGCTTCTCCTGCTTGAACCCAGGGAAGGATCCTTTGCCTCCTGAGATGCACTTCAAACGGCCGTGTGCTGCTGAAGGCCCTGGAAACGCAGCCTCGCCTGGAATGACCACAGTCCCCGCACCAGGGCAAAGCCAATCACTGTCATTCAGGCTGCTCCTCCCTGACCGACTGTCTTCTGTCAGGACCCCTGGTGCTCCGCACAGCAGGCACAGAGAAGACCCTCCAAGGCCACGGCAGTAGATCCCCTCTCCCGGCCCATGTCACCAGGTCCCCAAGCCGGAACCCTCACTGTTGACTCATAACCAGCCCATGTGGCACTGCTTCCTGAGGCTGCCTCCCTCTGGACATCCCTGGTGTGATGGCAGTACGGTCATCCCCAACACACAGCAGAGCCTCCATCTCCAGGGCCCCCGTGCCAGCAGAGCCTCCATCTCCAGGGCCCCCGTGCCAGTCCTCCTCTGTGTGTGCACAGCAGCCACCACTGCTGTTCCCAAAACCTCAGTCCCGTGGCTGCTGTAGCACTCATGGGTCTCTGTATGGCACAGTGCCCAGGTGGGGCCAGCTGTCTGCCCCGGCCCTCCGTGAGGTGGGCGCTGTGGCTCTTAGAGGCTCCTGGCTCCTAGTTCTCTGTCCTTCGAACCTTCTGAGCTCCCAGGCCCTCTCCAAGTTGTGGCCTGACCTGTGGCAGTGGGGCTGTGGCCACCCTGTTCACACTCACCCCTTGGGAGCACTCTTCCCCATTTCTGGCTGGGTGAGGATCCAGGGCGTCTCCCCTTGTTCCAGCAGGGAGATTAGCTCAGGTTTGGAAGCTGGGAATCCTACTTGAGGAAAACAGTCCAGAGGCCTGGAGAGAGCCTGGGGAGGTGGAGCAGGCAGGGCCTGAACTGGGGGACCCTCCCACACCCAGCTAGCCAGGCAGGCTGCCCACTGGACACCTGAAGGGTAGGAAGCGGCTGCCAAGATCTCACCCCCAGAGATGCCCAATTGTGGCACAAGCCTCCAGTCTCTCTTGATTTGGCTGCCAGAGAAAAGCAAATTCTGCTTGTGGTTGTTGTCATGCGGTCCCAAACAGATCATCACTACAGGGAGAAGCAGTCTCCTCTGTACTCTGATGGGTGTGGGATGGGTGAGGACTGACTGTCCAGAGGGCCCAGGGTGCCTTCCAGGAACACCTATAGCACTGCCGACCTGATGCTCACCCCACCCCTTCCCACAGCAGCCCAGCGCCCTCCTGGCAGGCCCGCTGCTCCCCAGCTCACCCGTCAGGCACTATTCCTTCCTAGATGTCCTCTCCACCGCACGGAGGCTTGGACCCGACTTCACCAAGACATTTGAAACCATGCACCAGAGAGTGTGTGCATAGAATGAAGAACCTTTTGTTTGTGGGGCTCCATCTCTGCTCTCTAGGGCCACCCAAGCATTTGGGTCCTTGATCCTGGGGAGGCTGCTCCCTCCAGGGGTAGCTAATTCCCAGAAACAGCAAACACTCCCCTTCCAGTGCACCTTTTTTTTTTTTGAGACGGAGTCTCACTCTGTCACCCAGGCTGGAGTGCGGTGGCATGATCTGGGCTCACTGTAGCCTCCGCCTCCTGGGTCCAGGCGATTCTCCCATCTCAGCCTTGAGTAGCCAAGACTACATGCGTGCGCCACCACACCCGGCTAATTTTTATGTATTTTAATAGAGACGAGGTTTCACCATGTTGGCCAGGCTGGTCTCACCTCAGGTGATCTGCCCTCCTCGGTCCCCCGAAGTGCTGGGATTACAAGCATGAGCCACTGCGCCCAGCCCCAGTGGATCTCTGAGACACAAACCAACCAATCCAGAGTCCACAACTGTCTATCTCCCTTGTCACACTGTCACTCACCAAGCCAATATTTCCCCTGCCCTAAGTCAACTCGGAGCCAGGTACTGGACAAGAAGGAGCCACTCCTATAGCCCAGAGCCTGCCACAGTTGTTCAAATAGTCCAATGCTGAGCTCACTCTGCATACCTACCCTGCCTGCCCTCTCCTTCCAGAGAAAATAAAGGCTCCGGCCTAATTCAGCCCTCTCCCACTTTCTGCCTCCTGGCCATCCCTGGTCCTTCTCATGTGGCCCTGTTTGCCCTGCCCAGTTTCCAGGGACCCGTGACTATAACCTCTGCCTTCATGACAGTCTTTCTCATGTGTGCACGCCTTACCACACTTGATTAAAACAAATCCAGGGGGCTGGGCGCCGCGGTTCACACTTGGAAGCCCAGCACTTTGGGTGACCGAGGCGGGAACACCTGAGGTCAGGAGTCCGAGACCAGCCTGGCTAACATGGTGAAACCCCATTTCTATAAAAAATTAGCCAGGCATGGTGGCACGTGCCTGTAATTCCAGCTACTCGGGAGGTTGAGGCAGGAGAATTGCTTGAACCCAGGAAGTGGAGGTTGCAGTGAGCCGAGACTGCATCATTGCACTCCAGCCTGGGCAACAAGAGTGAAACTCTGTTAAAAAAAAAAAAAAAAAAGAAAAAAAATCTAGGGTACATTTGAACTCACCTTGAGATATGGGTGTCTGCAGATGGTAAGGGACCTGTGGAGGGGCTCTGTCGGTTGGAAGCACCATTGCTCTGGGCCATCCACTCAGATACGGAGAGTGCTGTTGGAAATGCAGCATCACCTTGAAAGTGGCTTTGTAGTTGAGATTTTTTTCCTGGAAACATTTACAGCTTGGAACTGTTCTATCTGACCAAATATGAGGAGTTCAGAGTTGCCCCAAAAGTGGCAGCAAGGGAGTTGCCTCAAAAGACTTCCCCAAACTGTCCCAAAATGGAATTGGTTGGGATTCCAAGGAAAGAAGTGGTAAACGATCAGTCCAGAGCATTTCTTCCAGACATTTTCATATGGAGCTTCAGCATTCTTGGGATCGACGGTGAGGCAAGGGATGCTTTACCCAAGCATGTTTGCAGCAAGGGAGTCTGGCTATGGAGCTTAGATGAGAGTTTAAGGGATTGGGCTCAGGGCAGGGCCAGTTTCTATGTGTTCAGCAATAGGGTTGACTGTATTTTTAAGCAACTTAAACAGCTTTTTCAGGGAATGTGCCAGGCCTTAGCCTGAGTTCAAGGCCGCAGGGAACACGTAGTGGCCAGGTCCCCGAGCGGTAAAAGGACTCTGTGTTTCTCAATCAGTAGAGAAAGAAAGAGGGGGAACTGGAAGACCCTGTGAATCCCAATCTCAGACAGGGATGAGCAATCCAGGCTGGCCCAGAGCATAAGCACCGTGACCATGTGAGGCCTGAGTGCCTCGCTGTGGAGGGTCTGCTTGCTCAGTGGGCTCTTGACTCAGCCAGGTAGTGTGATGCAGTGGATGGAGGAAGCCCCCTTGCCCCAGACAGGATCTCAGGGCCTCAGAGCCCTGACATCTGCACCCTGGACACAAGGAAGGTGCCTATGAGGTGGATGCGCTAGCCAGGCTCTCTCCCTCTCCTGCTCCTGTGTTACCCTAGTGTGCCCCCCTCACGGGCCAGGCTGGGGCACAGGGTTGCTGGCTCCTACCAGCCCTGGGGGTCTGGAGGGCGGCTGGGGAAGCAGACCCCTGTCCTTCCTGATCCTTCGCAACATGCTCCCTGAGCAGCTGGGCACTTAGGTGACCAGAGAGGATGTGGGGCTGAGGGAGCCGAACTCGGGGGCTGCAGAGGCCGGGGTGGGAGTGCTGGGATCATCCGCAGGGGGAGAGGCGAGGACGGCGTCTGTTTTTCACCTGGGCCTCCCTGGGGGGTTGGGGGGTGCCTGACTCTTCCCTCCTTTGGTTTGCGCAGATTTCCCCGCGCGGGTTCGGATCAGCATGCCGGAGGAGTCCGGCTTACGTCCCTCCTGGACCTCCGCCCCGTTCTTCCCGTGGGGAGGGGCGCGTCAGGCGGATCCTGCGCCCTCCGGCCGCTGGGCTTCCCCGGGAGCCACGCGGGAAGGTCCAGGCAGCCGAGACGCAGGCGGCGTCCTCGCTGAGGCTGCGGGTCCGTGGCCATCGGGGGAGGCGCGCAGGCTCTGCAGTAGGCAGAAAGAACCCGAGGGAGGTGGGGTGGAGGGCGGCGCGGGGCCGGGGAGGGGCGGGGCGCGGGGCCGGGGAGGGGCGGGGAGCGGGGACGCCGGGCCCGGCCTCGGGCAACTCCGAGGCGCGCCCTTCCGCAGGGTCCCAGAGGTTCTGAGACCCCGCGCCCGCTCCAGCCGCCCACTGGGGACAAGGCCCGGTCCAGGCATCTCCGCGAGTCGGGGCCCGGAGCGCGCCCAGCAGCCGCCTCCTGTCGCATGGACGTGGGCGGGCGGCGCCTGAACAGCCTCGGTGGGAACCAGCGCCCGAAGCTGGTGATGCGGTGTGCGCAGGGCCCAGCCGGGCGATCCCCTGGATCTCCGCCAGCCTCGCCCCGACCCCGCTCCTCCCACCCGCCAGCGAGGTCCGAGCCTCGGAGTCTGCAACTCTCGGCCTGCGTCCCTAGCTCCCGGCCCCGGGCCCGCCCCCTGCTCAGGCACCGCCCACTCCGGGCTCTGGGCCTTCCTCTCCCTCGCGGATACGCCCCCTGCCCGCCTCCGACTGTAGCCCCGCCCCCCAGACACCGGCCCCGCCTGTCTGGGCTTCTGGTTCCGCCCAGGCTCTTGGTCCCTCGGGCCCCGGCCTCGTCCCTCCTCGGCTCTGACTCCACCCCTTCTCCGGAGCCTGGGAGGCGGGGCTGAGAACCACAGAGATGGCCGGGCCTCCGAGCCGCCCAGGGCGGCCGGAAGTTTGCGGGGCGGGGCGGGGCAGACGCAGGCGGCCAAGGCCCGTTTCCGGCGGCGCCGCGCGTTTGCTAACCTCGGGTGGTCCTCAGGGAGGGTGAGTTGGCGCGGCGGGCGCGGACTCGGGTTGTCCTGAGTGTGAGTGATCGCTGGTCGCTTCCTGCGCCCTCCGGCCTTCGGCACTGGGGTCCCCGCGTCTCCTGGCCTCCAGTCGGGAAAGCGCGGGGGCTTTGCGGGGCCCTGAGCGCCTGGCGTGGGAGGTGGTCGAGCACAGCCGCCCTGTCCCGCGGTGGCGCGAGGCGGGCTTCGTTTGGCCGAGTCTCGCACGCAGCTCCCCGCAGACCCCGCTAGTGGCAGCTACACCACCCGCGGGCCCCGGTGTCAGGGGCTTGAATAAGGCGAGCTCCAGCTGCGGCCTTTTCTCCAGGCCTGGGCCTACTCCCGGGGCCCTGACTCGCCCTCCTGCGAAACCGCCTTCTAGAGCGCTCTCTCTGTTTACTGGCCTGGAAGGCCTAGGATAAGTGACAGTGGAGGAAAGAACGGTGCCTCGGGTGGGGTAGGCTGTTTGTCTTCTCTAAATTCTGGTTGCTATTCCGGGCATTCCTACTGTCAGGAGCCAGGCGGAGGATCCTCCTCCGGTGGTCACTGCTGCTTGGATCAGCCTCCCTATGCCGGTGACCTGGGGTTTCCACCCACAAACCACTTTCTGGGTTAGAAGCTGCCGTACGAAGACTCTTTTTCCATTCCGACCTCCTGGGGGAATGTTTGGGCAGGTAGAGGGTCTGGGATCATTGGCTTAATTGAGGTGATGACATCCCTGTGCCTGGTTCCATCCTGGCGACAGGTGAGCTGGAGACTGGAATTTATGTACTTGAGGGCAGGGGTTTCCACGTCCACTCCTATCTTCCCTACAGTTCGTCATTTTTGCTCCTGCCTGCTCCCTGCCTTCCCTTGCTGTCAGGGATTTACCCACACTGCTTCATCCAACCCCGTTTCTTCTTGCTTCAGGCCCTTTCGCATGCTATTCCTGCTGCCTGGAGTGCTCTGCCCACCTCCATTACCTTGGCCGAGGTCCCTTTGGAAGTGACCCATTACACTGAGTCAGCGTTCTAGGCTAAGTGGCTTTCATAGTTCCCTGCGCTTCAGCGCTGTTGTGGTTGCAGTGTGCTTGTTTGTGTGGTTATTTAACTCTTTCCTCCACCAGACTGCTTCGTGAAGGCAGGATTCTCGTGTCCACTACTGTATCCCCATTACTCAATGCCTGGCACGTGGCATCCACTCCTTACAGCTTTGTGGAGTGATTCACACACACGCTCTAAAGAGGAACAAGAGTTCAGTGGGCCTGTTTCCCTCAAGTGCCGTGCCTGCTTCAGCCCAGCCCCATGTCCCTGCTAGAGAAATCTGGGGCTGGAGGTAAAGGAGCAGAGAGCACAGTACCCGCTTGATTAGCCTGGAAGTTGGGCTTCTGGCACTCTGACCTCTAATCCTTTCATAATTCCCAACAGGTCTCTCGGCCAGAACACGTGGATGCCCACCCACCACTGAGCCTCATGGTAGGAAGCTTGACTGCCTCCTCCTCCTCGCTTGTCCTGTGAAGGCCCACCTCCTGCTCTGCCCACTGGGCCTGGGCTCAGACCCTACCTTGGCCCTTGCTGGGCTTAGGAAGGCCCCCTTCCCCCGTCCCCAAGGTAGTGAACAAAGCCCTGCCCAAACCAGGGCCTAATTGAGGCTCTTGAGGGGGGAGGGTTGTATGACCACCGTGGACTGGGTTCCTGCTCCCCGAGACTACCCCTCCCCAGAATATTAGAGGCAGAGGAGTCCTGGTGAGGTCTCACCTAACCCCATGGTGCGCCTGCCTGAGGCACGTCATGAGGCAGTGCCAGAAGGGGGCTGGCACCCAGGGATTCCTGGGGTGCTGGTGTGTGTCCTTTCAGGAGGTGGTAACATTTGGCGATGTGGCTGTGCACTTCTCTCGGGAGGAGTGGCAGTGTCTGGACCCTGGCCAGAGGGCCCTCTACAGGGAAGTGATGCTGGAGAACCACAGCAGTGTGGCTGGACTAGGTGAGGCTGCACCTCGGGGCCCTTCCCCTGCGTCATCAGTCAGCACCACCCAGCCAGGCTCCATTGGAGGCCAAACACTCAGACCCTTGTGGGCTCCATAGCGGGCTTGGACTCATGAGTGGTGTGCCAGGCTGGTTCCTAGCTTTGCCCATGTCATGGGGTTCAGCCCCCAGGGAGTGGGTGGGATTCTGTGAGTTAGTAAAGCCTCTTTTCCTAAGCTGTTAAATTGTGAGAAATAGAATCCAAACTTGAAATAGCTTAGACAAGAAAAGAGAAATTATTGGGTGGAAGAATCCAAGGCAAAGGTTGTACAACCAGAGCAAGAGGTGGCAGTGCCCACGCAGCTGCCGTGCAGATGCTGTCATTCCCTTGCCCCTCCTGTCCTGCCGTTAGTCTTCCTCTCTGAACTCCTCCACTGCCACAGGCAGCCACTACGGTGCTCTTTATGTCCGTGTCTGTGTTCTCACAAGGTGTGTGCTGTTGTTAGATTGCGACTTGGTGAAGGGGGGTGTGTCTGACTTGGGCCTCACTGGGCCTCTTTCCTGTGACTAAGCTCTCTGCTGCATCGGACCCCGAGAGAGTGCCTGGGCTGGGGGATCAGGAGTGGAATTGATGGGGCATAGTTGGTTGGCCAGGAGCTTCTTGGGTTGTTGGACCAGGCCTGCACCCCTCTGTCTTGGCTAGGCTGGCAAAGTCCAGCTTTCTGTTTTGCCAGTCAGATAAGTGTACAGTGGGAGGCTATTGTGGTTTGAATTTGCATTTCTCTGATTTCTGCTGAGCTTGAGCCTATTTTCACACCCTCATTAGTTTGCCAGGTTCTTTGTAAAATATCTGCTCAGGGCATTTGTCCGTGTTCTAGGTCTGCTGTGTTTTACTGCGTTGAAGGTGGTGTTTCTTCATTCTGTCTAAGACGCCTTAGTTGTAAAACATGTAGTTATGTCCACATCATTATTTTAAGGAAGGTGGAATGCTACTGATGACGTGCATTTTTGTTATCACTTGATTTTACTGTATACTTTTTAAAGAGCTCTCTGGGACTCATTTAGACCTGGCTTACCCTGTCGCGCTGAAATAGAAAAGACACATGTCCTGAGGGTCCTTTTTTTCCCCCCCCGAGACTGAGTCGTGCTCTGTTGCCTTCCCTGGAGTGCAGTGGTGCGATCTCGGCTCACTGCAGCCTCCGCCTCCTGGGTTCAGGTGATTCTCCTGCCTCAGGCTCCTGAGTAGCTGGGACTGCAGGTGCCTGCCACCACACCCGGCTAATTTTTGAATTTTTAGTAGAGACCGTTTCACCATGTTGGTCAGGCTGGTCTCTAACTCCTGACCTTGTGATCCGCCCACCTCGGGCTCCCAAAGTGCTGGGATTACAGGCATGAGCCACCGCGTCCGGCCAGAGTAAGGGTACTTCTAATGTTTCTTCACAGCTTTTAGTGACCCACTCTCTGGGTTGGTTATCTGTGTCCATACTTTCCACATGGCAACCTGTGGGCCCGGCCATCAAGGGGTGCTGCAGCCTTTCGTAAGTGGTGATGGGGTTTTCTTCGTCCCGTGAGGTTGGTGCTTGAGCGCTCTTGCTTGGCATATAGCAGCCATCCCTTTTAACAGTCCCATCTGCTGTGCCTGTTCCTCTCTCAGGCCCTGTGTGTACACAGTTGCTGATTTGCCAGTAACTGGAATTGCACTCATTCCTCCAGCAACAGTTTGCTTCTCCAGGTTCAAAGGTACAGCTGCTGTTCTTTTTCCATGGCTTCTGTCTATTTTTAACGTTCTGCTGTTGTGCCAAGTCACAGGGTAAACCTTTTGAAGACAGTGTAAAGAGCAGCTGAATGCAGCGTGTGTTGTATGATGGTGCTGGTGACACCTGCAGCAGTGACTGGGCCGCTGAGGCAAGCTCACGTGTGCACAGGCAGTGATGGCGTCTCACAGCTGCCGCCTGGCGGATGACATCGGTTCCTAGATAGGTCCAAGAGATGGGAAAGGGTTTTATAAAAAGACTATCTTATCTTAGGGCCGGGCATAGTGGCTCACATCTGTAATCCCAGCACTTTGGGAGGCTGCGGCGGGTGGATCACGAGGCCAGGAGATCGAGACCATCCTAGCCAACACAGTGAAACCCCGTCTACTAAAAATACAAAAATTAGCTGGGCGTGGTAGCGCGTGCCTGTAATCCCAGCTACTCGGGAGGTGGAGGCATGAGACACGCTTGAACCCTGGAGGCGGAGCTTGAAGTGTGCTGAGATTGCACCACTGCACTCCAGCTTGGCGACAAAGTGAGACTCCGTCTAAAAAAAAAAAAGAAAAAGAAGAAAAAGAAAAGGACTGTCTTAGAATTTATCAAATAGGATAAATTCCAGGTTAGTTTTGTGTATTATAAATCACTTTTTCAGCCGGACATGGTGTTGCACACCTGTAGTCCCAGCTACTGGGGAGGGTGAGGAGGGAGAATTGCCTGAGCCTAGGAGGTCAAGGTTGGAGTGAGCTATGATTGTGCCACTGCAGTCCAGCGTAGACAACAGAGTGAGACCCTGTCTAAAAAAAAAAAAATCTCTGCTTTTTTCGTGTTTGTTAACTTTGCTAGGTCAGATTTTTTTTTTTTTTTTTGAGATGGAGTCTTGCTCTGTCACCCAGGCTGGAGTGCAGTGGCGTGATCTCGGCTCACTGCAAGCTCCACTGCCTCTTGGGTTCACGCCATTCTCCTGCCTCAGCTTCCTGAGTAGCTGGGACTACAGGTGCCCACCACCACACCCGGCTAATGTTTTTTTTTTTTTTTTTGTATTTTTAGTAGAGACAGTGTTTCACTGTGTTAGCCAGGACGGTCTCGATCTCCTGACCTTGTGATCCGCCTGCCTTGGCCTCCCAAATTGCTGGGATTACAGGCACGAGCCACCATGCCCGGCCTGCTAGGTCAGATTTTAATGTAATTACTCAGGTTTTGCCTTATGGATTGTCTCTTTGAAGTTTTATTTAAAAGTTCTGTCTGGGCATGGTGGCTCATGCCTGTAATCCAAGCGCTTTGGGAGGCCAAGGTGGGTGGATTGCCTGAACTCAAGAGTTCAAGACCAGCCTGGTAACACAGTGAAACCCTGTCTCTACTAAAATGCACAAAAAAAATTAGCTGGGCATGGCAGTGTGCGCTTGTAATCCCAGCTGCTTGGGAGGCTGAGGCAGCAGACTCGCTTGAACCTGGGAGGCAGAGGTTGCAGTGAGCCGAGATTGTGCCACTCCACTCCAGCCTGGGTGACAGCGAGACTCTGTCTCCAAGAAAAAACAAAAGTTCTTCCCTGGCTGGGCGTGGTGTCTCACGCCTGTAATCCCAGCACTTTGGGAGGCCTAGGCGGGCCGATGACCTGAGGTTAGAGTTTGAGACCAGCCTGGCCAACATGGTGACACCCCGTCTCTACTAAAAATACAGAAATTAGCCAGGTATGGTGGCGGGTGGTTGTAATCTTGGCTACTCAGGAGGCTGAGGCAGGAGAATTCCTTGAATCCGGGAGGCAGAGGTTGCACTGAGCCAAGATCATACCAGTGCTCTCTAGCCTGGATGACAGAGTGAGACTTGGTCTCAAAAAAAAGTTCTTTCCTCCTCCAAGGTCACTGAGATGGGCTTCATTTCCTCCTGTGAATTTTACGGTTTCCATTTCTCATCCGTATCCCAGCTCCACATTTGTGTTGGGGTTACGTAAAAATCCCTGTTTTGTTTTGTCCAAACATAGTTGTTTTCCCCAACATCATCTATTAAACAGTCTCCTTGGCCAGGCGCAGTGTCTCATGCCTGTAATCCCAGCACTTTGAAGTACGCTGAGGCAGGCAGATCACCTGAGGTCAGGAGTTCGAGACCAGCCGGGCCAACATGGTGAAACTTCATCTCTACTAAAAATACAAAACTTAGCCGGGTGTGGTGGCCCGTGCCTGTAATCCCAGCTACTCAGGAGGCTGAGAGAGGAGGATTGCTTGAATCTGGGAGGCTGAGGTTGCAGTGAGCCGAGATCACGCCACTGCACTTCAGTCTGGGCAATAGAGCGAGGCTGTGTCTCAAAAAAAAAAACAAAACAAAACAATGTGCTTTTCCTGTTGACATGTGGAGTCACCAGTTTCATCTATGAAATGGGGTGTTTCTGAACCCTGTTCTCTTCCCTGAATCTCTCTTGTGGGCCAGCTTCCTGCTTTTGGTTTGTTTGTTTGTTTTTTTTTTTGTTCATTTGTTTTTGGCTTTTTTTCAGATGAAGTCTCACCCTGTCGCCCAGGCTGGAGAGCAGTGGTGTGATCTCGGCTCACTGCAACCTCTGCCTCCCAGGTTCAAGCAATTCTCATGCCTCGGCCTACTGAGTAGCTGGGATTACAGGCATGTGCCACCATGCCCGGCCAAGTTTTTGTATTTTTACTAGAGACGGGGTTTTGCCATGTTGGCCAGGCTGGTCTGGAACTCCTGACCTCAGGTGATCCGCCCACCTTGGCCTCCCAAAGTGCTGGGATTACTGGCGTGAGCCACCACACCTGGCCAGTTTGGCTTTGTTTTTTATTTTGGGGTGGTTTTTTTTTTTTTTTTTTTGAGACGGAGTCTTGCTCTGTCGCCCAGGCTAGAGTGCAGTGGCCGGATCTCAGCTCACCGCAACCTCTGCCTCCTGGGTTCACGCCATTCTCCTGCCTCAGCCTCCCGAGTGGCTGGGACCACAGGCGCCCACCACCTCGCCCGGCTAATTTTTTGTATTTTTAGTAGAGACGGGGTTTCACCGTGTTAGCCAGGAAGGTCTCGATCTCCTGACCTCGTGATCCGCCCGTCTCGGCCTCCCAAAGTGCTGGGATTACAGGCTTGAGCCACCGCGCCCGGCTGGGGTGGTTTTTGTGTTTTGCTTTGGTTTTGTAGTGTTTCTTAATACTACAAGAATACTAAAAGAATTAAACTCGCCCGTTTAATTCTTTTTTTCTGGGATGGAGTTTCACTCTTGTTGCCCAGGCTTGAGTGCAACGGCATGATCTCGGCTCACTACAACCTCTGGCTGTTGGGTTCAAGTGATTCTGCCTCAGCCTCCTGAGTAGCTGGGATTACAGGCATGTGCCACTATGCCCGGCTAATTTTTATATTTTTAGTAGAGATGAAGTTTCACCATGTTGGCCAGGCTGGTCTCGAACTTCTAACCTTAGGTGATCTGCCCACCTCAGCCTCCCAAAGTGCTGAGATTACAGGCGTGAGCCACCGCGCCCAGCTGCATACAAATTTTAGAATAAGTTGAATTCCTAAAAAATGCCACTGGAATTTTTATTGGGAGTTTTTTGAAACTGTTTTCCGTCAATGTAAAAGTTTTGATTTTTTTGCTTTGTGAATGTATTTTTAGCTGATTATTGCTGTAGTACAAAAATGCTGTTGGTTCTGAAGGATGATCTTACATCTGGCAACTTTGTGGAACTCCCTGGGTAAATCACTGTTGCTTGGTGATTCTGCTGTTTTCCAGCAGGAGGATTCCTGCAAATGAGAGTTTGGTATTTCCCTCCCAGCCCTCACTCCTCCCATCTCTGCCTTTGCAGTGGCCAGCGCAGTGTTAAACAGGGCCCTGTGGGCATGTTGTGTTCCTGATTTTAAAGGGAATGCATCCACATAATCACAGAAATTGACCAAGGAGTTTTGTTTTTTCTTTTTAATCATAAATATTGAATTTCAAGTTCTTTTTCTGCATCATTTGAGATGCATAATTTATTTTCTTTATTAATGCAGGAAATTACATTGCTATATTCTCTTGTATTCCTGGAATAAACCTTACTTAAATCATGATATTTATATATAAATTCTGATACACCTTTGGATTCAGCTAGCTAATATTTTATTTTGGATTTTTGTATTTCTGTTGATAAGTGAAACAGATACATACATACATATATATGAGATTTTATATGTGTGTGTATATATATATATATATATTTTTTTTTTTAGACAGAGTCTCATTCTGTCAGCCAGGCTGGAGTGCAGTGGCGCGATCTCGGCTCACTGCAAGCTCTGCCTCGTGGGTTCACGCCATTCTCCTGCCTCAGCCTCCCGAGTAGCTGGGACTACAGGCGCCCGCCACCATGTCTGGCTAATTTTTTTGTATTTTTAGTAGAGACAGGGTTTCACTATGTTAGCCAGGATGGTCTCGATCTCCTGACCTCATGATCCGCCAGGCGTGAGCCACTGTGACCAGCCTATATCTTTCTTTTTGTGTTTTGTCTTTGTATAGTTTTGACATGTTTGATAAATGGCATTTAGCATACAAGTAGAACTTGGTGGAACTAATCTGTAAAACCATCTGGTCCCTGGGCTTTTGGGGAAGGAAAGTCTTGGATTAGCATTTATGCATTTGTATTTCCTTTTTCTTTCTTTTTAAGAGTTGGGGTCTTGCTCTGTTGCCCAGCCTAGAGTACAGTGGTGTGATCATAGCTCACTGCAGCCAGCCTTGAACTCCTGGGCTCAAGGGATCCTTCCACTTGAATTTCTCTAGTAGCTGGGACTATAGGTGTGCGCCACCAGGCCCAGATGTTTTTCCTTTGTAGAGTTGGGGTCTGTCATGTTGTCCAGGCTAGTCTTAAACTTCTGGCCTCAAGCAATCCTGCCTCAGCCTTCCAAAATGCTGGGATTATAGGCAAGAGCCACCTTGCCTGGCATTTCCTTTTTTTTTTTTTTTTTTAACTCTGTTATATTTGTAATTGTTTCTCTTATTCTCTCTGTTTTGGTAGCATCTTCTCACTGTATTGACCCTTACTGGTTTTGTCATGAGACTGTCATATTCATGTTTTCAAAGAACTGGCTTTTGGGTTTGCGTTTTTTGGGGGGTTGGGTTGGAGGATGTTTTTATATGTCTTTGTTCTCTATCTCTCTGAATCCTGCCCCAGATTTATTATTTTCTTCCTCTTTATGTGAGTTTGATGTGTGTGGTATTTGTTTGTTTTGCTTTTTTAGTTTTTTGAGACAGAGTTTCGCTCTGTTGCCCAGGCTGGAGCACAGTGGCTTACTGCAGCCTGGACTCCCTGGGTTCCAGTGATACTCCCACCATGTTGGCCAGGCTGGTCTCGAACTCCTGACCTTCAGGTGACCCATTCACCTTGGCCTCCCAAAGTGCTGGAATTATAGGTGTGAGCCACTACACCTGGCCATTCTCAACTTCTTGAACTTATTATTTACCTCATTTGTGTTTTAAAATACTCATTTCTAGTAAATGTATCTAAAAGTATAAAATTTTTCTGGGCATGGTGGTATATGCCTATTATCTCAGCTACTTAGGAGGCTGAGGCAGAAGGATTGTTTGAGCTGAGGAGTTTGAGGCTAGCCTGGGCAACATAGCGAGACCACATGTCTACAAAGAATTTAAAAATTAGCTGGGTGGGCCGGGCGCGGTGGCTCAAGCCTGTCATCCCAGCACTTTGGGAGGCCGAGACGGGTGGATCACGAGGTCAGGAGATCGAGACCATCCTGATCTACACGGTGAAACCCCGTCTCTACTAAAAATACAAAAAACTAGCCGGGCGAGATGGCCGGCGCCTGTAGTCCCAGCTACTCGGGAGGCTGAGGCAGGAGAATGGCGTGAACCCGGGAGGCGGAGCTTGTAGTGAGCCGAGATCGCGCCACTGCACTCCAGCCTGGGCGACAGAGTGAGACTCCGTCTCAAAAAAAAAAAAAAAAATTAGCTGGGTGTGGTGTCACGCACCTGTAGTCCTAGCTACTCAGTAGGTTGAGGCGGGAGGACTGGTCTAGGCTATAGTGAGCTGTGATGGTGCTGCTGCACTCCAGCCTGTGTGACAGAGCAAGACCATGTCTCTCAATCACATTTTATCTTTACATGCTGCTTGGGCTGCTTCCTATAAATTCTGACTCATAATAAATATGGTTGCCACTTAGTAATTTATCATTTAGTTTCCAAGTAGCTAATTGCATCTAAGCCACATTTTGTAGTCAATTTCATACTGAACTGCATTTGCCTGGTTGCATGTTCTGTGGTGCTGTTCTTTGCTGTGTCTGACTCAGTGTGTGGCTTGACCCAAGGGTGTTTCTTTGTTCCACATGTACTTGGAGAGAACATGCATTTTCTGTTGAGTGCAGAGTCCTGCCTGCATCTGGGGGCTTGAGCTTATTGGCTATCGGCCTTTGGAATCTCTGCCTGCCTCTTTCCTTCCAGTTGGGGGAACCCTGAAGGAAGCTTCCAACCAGAGGCCTTGGCTGGCCCGTGGATCACCTCATCTCTGTACTGACCGGCACAAAGAGGGTACGGGGGCAGGTGGCCCCAAGAAGGCAGGGTGCCAGGTGGGCCCCCACAGGTCTCTGCCACCCAGTCTACGGAGAGGGAGGCAGGTCCTGAGGCATCCGTTGTGCAGGGACTTGAGGCTGGAAGGCCACTGGCTGAAGATTGGAC
This sequence comes from Piliocolobus tephrosceles, assembly GCF_002776525.5. Classification (NCBI taxonomy): domain Eukaryota; kingdom Metazoa; phylum Chordata; class Mammalia; order Primates; family Cercopithecidae; genus Piliocolobus; species Piliocolobus tephrosceles. Next base: position 148,301,121 of record NC_045440.1, read on the forward strand.
CTTGGAGCTTTCTGATGCAAAATTTGCTCGTTTGTGTCCATTTGTCATTGTTTGTCATCTTATTTTGTAACCACCCCGGCCTCTTGGAGCATCTCTGCTCTCTGAACCGAGGGACAGGCCCGGCTCTGCTGAGTGAAGCTTGGGCTTCTTCTCTCTCCCAAGTTCCAGGGGTAGAGGCGGACTGTCCTTTGCAGACTGGTGACAGGGTCACCTGGAGATTGTGGGAGTCAAGTATCCCTTGCTGTCTAGCCACAGGAGCCGGACAGATCTGGACAGAAAGGGCTTCTGTGTCCCCAGATTTTCCCCACCCTTCACACCTCTCTCTCCCTGCAGGGGCTCTGCCTGTGCCTTGTAGCCCCCCTGCCCCTTTACATTTGGAAACTGGGGAAGGCTTAACCCTGCGCTGCACGCTCCCTGTCATGCTGACATTGTCTTCTCTGCCGCACACACAGCAGGATTCCTAGTTTTCAAGCCTGAGCTGATCTCCCGGCTGGAGCAGGGAGAGGAGCCATGGGTCCTTGACCTGCAGGGAGCAGAGGGGACAGAGGCACCAAGGACCTCCAAGACAGGTAAGACTTAGATCCCGTCACAAAGAAGCCCTGGGGTGAGGAGAAACTGCAGGAGGGGCCTCACAACTGGGCAGCTGTGGGTGAGTCACAGGGGCTACGCTGGGATCCCTGGGAATGCCACTGGGGAAGCAGCATCCAGCATGTAGAAGGGAACATAGACCCGTTGTGGGGCTGCCTTGGGAGAGACCAAACTGGAGAAGAGCCAAGACACAAAAACCCATGCATTTCCGCAAAAACAGAGCTTGTTTTTGAAATCATGTCACATTTTGTTCTATTTCTAATTTTACTCATACTTTTGTTAAGCAAAGATACAAACCTATGGATCCAAGTGAAGGGTTAGGTTTGGCATTCAGTAACCTCTGCTCAGGTAAGCATATTCTCTGAGGCAGCTCCCTTCAGGCCTTCTCAGGCTCCAGAAGTGCATTACTTTCCTGTGGCTGCCGTAACAATGAACCACAAACTAGGAAGCTTAAAACAACAGAAATTTATTGTCTCACAGCTGTGGAGGCTGGAAATCTGAAATCGAGGGGTCAGCAGGGCTGTGCTCCCTGTGAAGGCTTCAGAAAGGATCCTGTCCTGCCTCCCCGGGCAGCTGGTGGTTTTCTGGCAGTCCTTGGGTTCCTTGGGTTCCTTGGACACATTCCTCACTCTGATCTCTGACTCCTTCACACGGCTGCCTCTCCCTGCGTGTCTGCGATCGTGTGGCCATCTCCTTAGAAGGACACCAGTCATGCTGGGTTAGGGGCCACCCCAGTGACCTCATGGTGACTAATTACATCTGCAACGACCGTGTTTCCAAACGAGGTCACATTCTGAGGTGCTTCAAGTTAGGACTTCAGCCTATCTTGGGGTCCTCAGCCCTAACCAGGGCACCCGCTGCCTCCAGCATGAGCTCCTCCTGGGCAGGCGCCTGGCCTGTGCTCTGCTTCCCTGCTTTGCTGGTGTGCCGGCCACATGACAAGGGAGATGGGTCTGCGTGCATCTCAACTGCAGAAAGGGAGCCCCTCCCCTCCCCTTCAGTTGCTGCTGGGTTGCCACAGTCACTCCTGCACATGACAGGACCAGGCCCCACAGAAGCCACCGGCTTGGAGGGGCCTCGGGAAGCAAGTTGGACAGTCCAAAGTTGTGAAAAGCAGGGCCTGTGGGGCCGGGTGCGGTGGCTCATGCCTGTCATCCCAGCACTTTGGGAGGCCAAGGCGGGCAGATCATGAGGTCAGGAGATGGAGACCATCCTGGCTAACACAGGGAAACCCCGTCTCTACTAAAAATACAAAAAATAAGCTGGGCGAGGTGGCGGGCGCCTGTAGTCCCAGCTACTCGGGAGGCTGAGGCAGGAGAATGGCGTAAACCCGGGAGGCAGAGTTTGCAGTGAGCCGAGATCGCGCCACCGCACTCCAGCCTGGGCAACAGCAAGACTCTGTCTAAAAAAAAAAGTACAGGCTGTGATCTTCCTTCCATTCCTATGACCCTGGCAGCTTCAGAGGACAAGGAGGGTGTCTGAGCCTCTTCACACCCTGGGGCCTTTCAGCCACCCAGGAGGGCTGCATGTGGGAGCAGTGGTCAGGAACCCTGGCCTCACTGGCTCTGCTGGCTACTCCCATGTTACCCTTTCTGCTCAGCCTCCCTAAGAAGGAGGTTCAGCTATAAGGTGGCCCAATTAAAATCGAGCCGCCCATTAAAATATTTCCAACACGGACAGGAGAGTTTAAAGAGGGTGCTGTGGCAGAAAAGCCAGCTCCAGTTGGCAGAATTAGTTTAGTGGTTACATGTAGCAGGTGGTCCTTACTGTGATAAAGCATCAACCACAAATATAATCCCACAGTAGGTGAGAGCTGCTGTTGATGCACCCAGCACTTGCTTGCAGATCTGAGAGTCCAGGGCAGGGATGTGGCCTCTTAGATAAAACAAGCAGCAGCGCAAAACCAGAATAAGGTGGAAATGCCCAGATATGTTAGTTGTCTCCAGCTGGTACAGTCAGCATCAGATACTGAAGGATATTGGCCCAGAGCAGTGGGTGAGGGGCCAGGTCCCAGCTGTGCACCCCCACGCTCTTGACCACCACCACGCCCCCTGGTGGGTGGCTCCTGGCACCCACCCACAAAGCCTTGCTGTCACCCTGGCCCTGCTCTCTCTGCCACTGCTTTTTTTTGAGATGGAGTCTCTGTTGCCCAGGCTGGAGTGCCGTGGCATGATCTTGGCTCACTGCAACGTCTGCCTCCCAGATTCAAGTGATTCTTGTGCCTCAGCCTCTCAAGTAGCTGGAATTACAGGCATGAGCCACCGCGCCTGGCCACCCTGCTCTCTTATCTTCACAGCAGGGGAAGGCTTGGGAGGAGTGCCAAGCGAGCCCTGTTGAAGGACAGGCATGCTGAGGTGTGTGGTTGTGCAGGGAAAGAAGCACATGAGGACCAGGCCTAGGGATGCCTCCTGTCCTCACAGCCCTTGAGCGTCCCTGCTGCACAGTGAAGCTGAAACGGCTGCCTGCTCTGACTCTCCAGGACTGATAGGAAGACCTTTAGAGGTCCCTGGAAGCCGGAGACTCACCACTGAGTCTCCGGTTAGGAGTGGTTAGGAGTGGGCAGGAACCGAAGCTTGAAGCCCTGTAACTGGCTGTGCATTCATGTGGGGTAGACTTGGGCTGGTTATAGCTGTGGCCACGTGGCCGTGGGTGTGAACATGGTTGTGTCGTGGTGGGGACCGTGGTTGTCATGACCATGGCCGCGTGTTGTGGTTGCGTCCTGTCAGGGTTGTGATCACGGACATCCAGGGGATGTCTGACCTCGGCAGAGGTGCCCTCCAGGGTTACAGAGTAGGACAGAAGCCTGTGCTTACTTGGAGAGCCCAGAAAGAGCGCAGATGTCTGGAAGGCCTCCTGGGGGCCTCCAGAAAGTTGCAGCCCCAGGGAAGAAGTCAGTGTGGTCTTGGGGGGTGGCCACGCACAGCCCAGGGAGAAGCAGGGGAGGTGGCCAGGTGTGAGTTGGCAGCAGCCAGGAGGCAGCAGAGGGCTGGGTCTTGCTCAGAGAAGCCCACCCCAGGGAGTAGCCATGAGCGGCCTCTAGGTGCCCAGCGCTTTTCTGAGCTCACCAAGTTAAGTCCCTTGGCAGCTCTTCCAGCCCCATTTTCCTCGTCACAATCCATGCCCTCATTCAGAACTCCATTCAGAACTCAGACCCTGTGCTGTTTCCTCACCAGCTGGGATGCTGGAGCCCCTGACCCCGCAGGCCATGGTAGCTACCCACCCTTCCGGTCTCGCTTTGTCTTCTTTGCCTCTGCATGGACTTTGTCCCACACCAGTGCCCTGTAGGATGGATCTCTGCTCACAGACCCCAGCCCCGCTGTAGGCCGTGTTGCTCTCAGCACTGTGCCCAGTGCATAATGAACACTTCATTGCTATTGAATGAGTGAACAAAGTAAAAAGCATGAAACGAGATCTGAGAACTGCCAAAGGCTCCACCTTCTCTTGCACGCTTCCACCTGGGGCCTCGCAGGGCTCAGTGCAGCCGTCCTGGGAGCCTTGATTCCCAGCCCCCGGATTTGTAGTCTTGTCATTTCTCTGAGCACAAGGCCTAAGGAACGTCTTTGTTCCTGTTTATTTCAGATTCTACAATTAGGACTGAAAATGAGCAGTCCTGTGAGGACATGGACATCCTAAAATCGGAATCCTGTGGGACAGTCATCAGAATCTCCCCACGGGACTTTCCTCAGAATCCTGGCTTTGGAGACGTTTCTGATTCTGAGGTCTGGTTAGACAGTCATTTGGGCAGTCCTGGGCTGAGAGTGACAGGCTCTACCTTCCAGAATAACTGTTTGAATGAGGAGCCTGTGGTTCCCAAGACCTTCATCAAGGACGCTGCCCAGGGATGTAAGGATCTGGGAAGCAGCATCCTGGATTGTCAGCCTCTTGAAAGTCAGAGAGAGAGTGCAGAAGGGACATCCCAGAGATGCGAGGGGTGTGGCAAAGGCTTCAGAGCCACTTCAGACATTGCTCTGCATTGGGAAATTAATACACAGAAAATTAGCAGATGTCAAGAATGCCAAAAAAAGTTATCTGACTGCTTGCAGGGGAAACATCCAAATAACTGTCATGGAGAGAAGCCGTACGAATGTGCAGAGTGTGGGAAAGTCTTCAGGCTCTGCTCGCAGCTTAATCAGCATCAGAGAATCCACACGGGAGAGAAACCCTTTAAATGCACTGAGTGTGGAAAAGCCTTCCGCCTGAGCTCAAAACTTATTCAGCATCAAAGAATTCACACTGGGGAGAAGCCCTACAGATGTGAGGAATGTGGAAAAGCCTTTGGTCAGAGCTCAAGCCTCATCCACCATCAGAGAATCCACACAGGAGAGAGGCCCTATGGTTGTCGTGAATGTGGGAAAGCCTTCAGTCAGCAGTCGCAGCTGGTTAGACACCAGAGAACTCACACTGGGGAGAGGCCCTACCCTTGCAAGGAGTGTGGGAAGGCCTTCAGCCAGAGCTCCACCCTAGCCCAGCATCAAAGGATGCACACTGGGGAGAAGGCTCAAATTCTAAGAGCCTCAGACAGTCCAAGCCTTGTTGCACATCAGAGAATTCACGCTGTAGAGAAACCATTTAAGTGTGATGAGTGTGGGAAAGCTTTTAGGTGGATCTCTCGCCTGAGTCAGCATCAGCTGATTCACACTGGAGAGAAGCCTTATAAATGCAACAAGTGTACGAAAGCCTTTGGTTGTAGTTCACGACTTATTCGCCATCAGAGAACTCACACTGGAGAAAAACCATTTAAATGTGATGAGTGTGGCAAAGGCTTTGTTCAGGGCTCACACCTTATTCAGCATCAGCGAATCCACACTGGAGAGAAACCCTATGTGTGCAATGACTGTGGAAAAGCCTTCAGTCAGAGTTCCAGCCTTATTTACCATCAGAGAATCCATAAAGGAGAGAAGCCCTATGAGTGCCTCCAGTGCGGAAAAGCCTTCAGCATGAGCACACAGCTTACAATACATCAAAGGGTTCACACTGGAGAGAGGCCCTATAAATGTAACGAGTGTGGGAAAGCCTTCAGTCAAAACTCAACCCTTTTCCAGCACCAGATAATTCATGCAGGAGTGAAGCCCTATGAGTGCAGTGAATGTGGAAAAGCCTTCAGCCGGAGCTCGTATCTTATTGAACACCAGAGAATACACACTAGGGCCCAGTGGTTTTATGAATACGGGAATGCCCTGGAAGGGTCCACCTTTGTGAGCCGTAAAAAGGTTAATACTATAAAGAAACTGCATCAGTGTGAAGACTGTGAGAAAATATTTAGGTGGCGTTCACACCTAATTATACACCAGAGAATTCACACTGGGGAGAAGCCTTATAAATGCAATGACTGTGGCAAAGCTTTTAATCGGAGCTCACGGCTTACCCAGCATCAAAAAATTCACACGGGATAAACCACATATGTATAAACGTGTATATATGTGAATAAACCTACAGCCTTAACTTACTTATTTTATATGGGATCATTTATACTGACAAACATGTAGAATGTTGGTAAAGATTCAGAATTACTCTCAAAAAAATCCAACATAAGGCCGGGCGCGGTGGTTCACGCCTGTCATGCCAACACTTTGGGAGGCTGAGGTGGGCAGATCATGAGGTCAGGAGATCAAGACCATCCTGGCTAACACAGTGAAACCCCGTCTCTACTAAAATTTAGCTGGGTGTGGTGGCGGGCACCTGTGGTCACAGCTACTCGGGAGGCTGAGGCAGGAGAATGGCATCAACCCAGGAGGCAGAGCTTGCAGTGAGCTGAGATCGTGCCACTGCGCTTCAGCCTAGGCAACAGAGCGAGACTCCATCTCAAAAAAAAAAAAAAATCCAACTTCATATAAAATGTATGTTAATTTGCTGAAATGTTTGACCTTAACCTGTTCAATAAAGCCTGTCCCTCCACCCAGGGTGCAGTCTGCAGTTTGAGTTCACAGGTCCCTGTGAATGAGGGAGCGGCACAAGGAAGGCTCTACGAGCACTGCTAGACTTAGTAGGTTAAAATAATGTATCTCAACTGTTTCCCCTTAAGGATCAATGGCTCACACTGGCTTCAACAATAAGGAAATGCATTAGCTCATGTTGGAGGCGGTCCAGGAGTGCCTAGAATTCCAACTTCACATTAGATCCTTATCTTAGAACTTAACCCAGCCACCCAGGACCAAAGGGCCCAGCCCTATCCCCTTCTTCAGAGAGGCAGGCTGGGCTAGCAGATACACACCATCACTGCTGGTGCGGTTGGCATTCATGGAGCACATACCAGTGCCAGGCACAGAGGCAAGGTGCCACAGCACGGGTTCTGAGGTCACACTTGTGTCCCAGGGGCTTGCTGTGTGACCCAGGACATCATTGCCCTCCTGAAACTTGGAGCCTTATTTGCGTATCTGAAAACATGCACTGTGAGAGGGCACTGAGAGGAAACAATGTAGAAGAACCTGTCTCACCATGCCTGTCAGAACGAGCACGCAGGTGAATGCTAGTGCACCTGCCCCTGCCCATGCCAGTGTCTCCAGCACACCCGTGTGTGCACAGGCCCTCAGACTGGGGCCTGGCGGGTCCCGGCACGGGGGCCCCACTTTTTTGGGGGGGGGGGGGGGGGCGGAACGTGGTAAGGAGGAAATAAAGACAGACAGTGGAGAAAAAGAAAAAATGGGCCGGGCACGGTGACTCACACCTGTAATCCCAGCACTTTGGGAGGCCAAGGTGGGTGGATCACGAGGTCAGGAGATCGAGACCATCCTGGCTAACATGGTGAAACCCCGTCTCTACTAAAAATACAAAAAAACTAGCCGGGCGAGGTGGCGGCGCCTGTAGTCCCAGCTACTCGGGAGGCTGAGGCAGGAGAATGGCGTGAACCCGGGAGGCAGAGCTTGCAGTGAGCTGAGATCCGGCCACTGCACTCCAGCCTGGGTGACAGAGCGAGACTCCGTCTCAAAAAATAAAAAGACGAAAAGGGGATGGAAAGAAGTGGTTGGGAAACATATGGGGAGAAGAACCTGAGAAGGGGTGAGGAGAGGGAGCGGGGAAAAAAGATGGTGGGAAGAAAAGATGTTCGAGCGAAGAACTTGGGGTGGCGGAGTGGGGAAGGAGGACTCTGGGGAGAACTTGGGGAGAGGAAGTGGGGGAAAACGATGGTAGGGAAAAGAACTTGAGCTGCAGTAGGGGCAGACCAGCAGACCGTAGGGCAAAAGGACAGATGGGAGGAGAAGCAGGATCAGGGAGGAGAACCCCAGTTGCTCCACTTTACAGGTCTGGATGTAATTTATGCTGTGGGACAGCTTTCCTTAAAACTCAGCCTGAAACAAAAACTGCCAAGAACTGAGGGTCTGAGATTTTATCCTTTGTAGAAGCTCACGAGAAATCCTGTAGCTGCTCCATCTAGGAGGGGACGGCAGGCAGATTACTCACCGCGGTTGTCAGGGCCCCATCAGTTCCCTTTGTCCACCATTCCCATGACGCAGAGGCGCAGCAGATGCAGGCACAGCTGAGAAATCTGGAGGTGAGGAGTGAGCCTGCTCTGTTGGGAGCTGGGGGGCCATTACCTCACCCTTCAGGTTTTCTGCTGCCAACACAACCTTGAGAAGTGGCCCAGGTGGAGCATGGTGGGGGTTCTTGGCACATGCAGGAACATGGAGGGAGGTGTGACTGATGGCAGGTGGCTTGCAGTCATCTGCTCAAGGCATGATGCTTTTTTGCTGAAATTGAATTTTCATGTGAATCTGCTGCTCAACCCTAATCTAATAGGCTGGCACCTTGTCCATTTGATTTTCTCACACAGCATCTAATTAAGGCTGATATTCACAGGCATGAGGCCAACAGCAAGACCTCAAGCCTGTCTCCACAGTCCTGGTCATTCAGGTATGAAGGAGTTCCAGGGGGAACCTGCTGAGTTTTGGTGCCACTGCCAATAATTACACAGAAATATTTGGGCCCCAAAGGCCCCCATCCCCAGTGGAGGGACACTTTGTGATCCCTTCCTCCCAAACGTGGCCTAGAGGGACACAGGTCACGCCAGGGCTTGTGACTGCCGGCTTGGGTCATGCCGCACTGGTTAGGCATCATGGCAGGGTCACTGAGATGTTGCAGCCTCAGCTGCCTAACCCAAGAGCAACTTGGGAATTTGTATCAGGTTGAAACAGGTTGTGCTGGTCCATGTGTTTGCAGGTTCCAGAGCTTTCCCTGGTGGCAAAGGACACAGCAGAGTCCAGGGTGCTTGTGTCCCCATGAGTTTTGTCTTTATAGCCTGTGGACGGGGATCTGACCCCTTGGTGGGCCTGAGTGACCACCAGCTGCTGCTGCTTAGCTCAACACGCTGTGGTGTGTTCCCAGACTACAGTGCTGCTCCCGGGGGCAAAGCCCTGACGGGTGACCTCCCACCTGCCCCTTCAGGGGCTCCTCCCAGTGTGGAAGGGCGATGGTGCTCTCCACAGCCACGAAATCAGTGTCCACTGTAACTCTGCCTTTTCTCCAGCCACGCTCTACCCACACCGGAACTTCTGTACATGCTGAGTATGTCTGCAACATCCCTGCCTCGGGCTGCGTGGCTGCTGATGAGGGTCTTGGCAGGTAATGTGCTTAGCCAGGTGGTCGCCTTCAGGTCTAGCGCAGGCATTGCTTTTTCTCTACTTCAGGCTTTCTGGGGCGCCCAACCATGGGACAAGAGCCAAGGCATCCACATGCACTACCTGCAGCTCCTGTTCCTGGCCTTCCGAACCCTGCTCTCAAAGACTCTGACCCTGCCTCCTCCTGGGCTCTTGTCATCTCCTCTTGGCCACTTCCTGGTTCATGATCAGGACAAAAGGAGGGGAACATCAGCCATATGGATGGTCTGAAAATTCCAGATTCTGTGCTAACCACAATGCTGTGTTCTTTCCACTAACAGCAACCAGCCAAAAGGGCTGGGGTGCAAGCTTCATGCTGCTTCAGCACCTGGATTCTCTCTGGACTGACATGGTCCTAGATCAGGGGTGGCAAACCATTCGCAGCTTTTTACATTTCTGAATGGTTGGGGAGAAAACAAGAGACTCGTGACATTTGAAGACTATGTTAAAATCAAATTTGTGCACAGTGTCCCTGGGCTTGGTGATGCCCAGGTGTCTTCATGGAGCCTCTGGCAGCTTTCCTGCTGCAGCAGTGTTTACCACACCAGCCAGAGCACCTTAACTTGGAAGATAACTTCATGCCTTCCAGCCACTGAAGGATTATTTTTTCCTCTCAGCCCTTAGTGGTTTCTTCACCTAAATGTCACAGTACAACTGAGAATAAGGCAACTGGGTCAGTTCAACAGAAGTAAACCTAAAGTCCAACAATCCAGGTTAGACATTAGCCACGGAGGGATGGGAGGAGTCCTTTTTTTTTTTTGAGATGGAGTCTCACTCCGTCCCCCAGGCTGGAGTGCAGTGGCGCGATCTCGGCTCACTGCAAGCTTCGCCTCCCGGGTTCATACCATTCTCCTGCCTCAGCCTCCTTAGTAGCTGGGACTACAGGTGCCTGCTACCACGCCTGGCTAATTTTTTTTTTTTTTGTATTTTTTGTAGAGACGGGGTTTCGCCGTGTTAGCCAGGATGGTCTCGATCTCCTGACCTCAGGTGATCCACCCGCCTCGGCCTCCCAGAGTGCTGGGATGACAGGTGTGAGTCACCGCGCCCGGCTGAGGAGGAGTCCTCTTCTGGCTGCAGGATGTGGAAACGACACATCATGTCCATGGGGCAGCTTGTTGAGAGCCAAGGCTGTGAGCACACGAGTTAAAATTCAAGCTGCTGCACAGCTTTGAGATCTGAGTATCACGTGGAAGCATCCAGGCGGCCCCGGCACACAGGCTGTGGTTCTTCTGTGGAGAGGGAGAGGAGGGGCTGCTCGGGGTAGTGCAGGTGCCGGACTATCCTGTGACCTGCTCACACAATTGTGCAATTTGGGCTTCAGGAAACTCAGCTGAAGAGTTTCCAGGCCAGGCGCGGTGGCTCACGCCTGTAATCCCAGCCCTTTGGGAGGCCAAGGAAGGCTCACGTGAGCCCAGGAGTTGGGAGGCTGCAGTGAGCTGTGATCGCACCACTGCACTCCAGCCTGCGGGACAGAGTGAGGCCATCTCCACAATATATAAATAAATAAAAACATTTTGGGTTTCTGTTTTGGAGACAATAAATTATAACCTAGGCCTAGAATTGCTTTTTATCTCAACTATCAGAATAGTCTTCAATTTATGATACTGAATTGAAACTATTTGGAGCTTTCTAGAAGCTTCACAAAGTGGAGCGGAGCAAGGGCCGGGCCCAGGCCATTTTATAAATCCCCGAGTCCCCAGTGCATGCAGCTGGACTCAGAGCCCCAGAAATGTTTGCTGAAAGAATGAGTGATGCAGCCGGGGAGGTATCCAGGCTTTGAGCTCAGGACAGTGCCGCAGGAGAGGGAACTCACTAGCAAGTTTCCACAGAGAGCTAAGGCCAAGAAAACCAAGGGAGTAATTTCCCAGATGCAGACATCTGTTCTCTATGCAAGGCCTTGCACAAACCATGGGGACAAAGATGGACAGAGCCAGCCCCTGCCCTGGAGTCCAGGTCTAATGGAGACTGACCACTGACAAGGATGGACAGGTGCTCTGCATTGGAGGGGTCCAGTGGGCTTATGGGGTTGGCCCCAACCATGCCTGGCCTAAGAATGGTTTTTAAATGGAAAAAAATACTTTGTGACACATGAAATTAAAATTTCATGACTGGGTGCGGTGGCTCATTGCTGTAATACCAGCACTTTGGGAGGCCGAGGTGGGCAGAACACCAGAGCCCAGGAATTCAAGACCAGCCTGGGCAACATGGTGAAACCCCATCTCTCCAAAAAATATGAAAATTAGCTGGGCGTGGTGTGGTATGCCTGTGAGCCCAGGAGGTTGAGGCTACAGTGAGCCATGATCGTGCCACTGCATTCCAGACTGGATGACGGGGAGACCTTGTCTCAAAAAAAGGGAAAATTTCAATATCCATTAAAAAAATGTTATTGGAGGTCAGGCTTAGTGGCTCATGCCTATAATCCCAGCACTTTGGGAGGCCAAGGTGGGCCGATCACCTGAGGTCAGGAGTTCAAGACCAGCCTGGCCAACATGGTGAAACCCTGTCTCTACTAAAAATACAAAAATTAGCTGGGCGTGGTGGTAGGCGCCTATAATCCCAGCTGTTTGGGAGGCTGAGGCAGGAGAATTGCTTGAACCTGGGAGGCAGAGGTTGCAGTGAGTCGAGATCGTGCCATTGCACACCAGCCTAGGCAACAAGAGTGGAACTCCCGTCTCAAAAAAAGTATTGGAACACAGCCATATCTATTTGTTTACGTATTGTGTGACTGCTTTCAAGCCACCATGGCAGGGTGGACAGAAACTTCATGGCCCACAAAATCTAAAATGTTTACTCTCTTGCCCTTTGTGGGAAGAGTTTGCTCACTGCTGAGCCAGAGGAAGTGGCCTCTAAGTCTGCTCCATGCTGCAGGGATCTCAAGTCCAACTGGATCATGTCTGCCCTGATTAAAACCCCACTGCTCCCCTTGCCCCAGTGGAATGACCAGAATCCTGTGTCTGGCCTTGAGGCCAGCTGCTGTCCCTGCACTTGCCCTCTCTGTCCCTCACTCCCCTGCACTCAGGCAGTGCCAGCCCCAGTCCCGGGAATGGCTCACTCCCCTGCCTGTGTCTCACAAGCTGTCTTTTCATGGCTGTGTCTTGGTTTGCCTGGGTCCCCGCTTGAGACAAGCCCAAGGGTTCACAGATGAATTGAGGCAAACACAGATTCCCAATGAGAGACGGTGAGAGGTCAGCCTGAGGACCGAGGGCAGGTCTGTGCTCTGGGCTCCACACAGGCTTTGCAAAGCAGCTGGGAGAAGCAGAAGCATGGGGCTGTCCCTAAAGCTGCTGTCCCTGCAGGGCCAGGGTCGGTGACTGAGAAAGGCAACATAGTCTCAGCTGCCACAGCCCCAGCCACATCCACATCTGGGGACGGAGAATGCAGGAAGTGGCTGGTCATATTCCTGACCCGAAGACAGTGGTAGGGACAGTGCCTTCAGGGAGACAGGAGGGCTGTACCTGAAACTCAGTGAGGGTGGGATGAAGTCGAGCGAACGACCAGATGGCAGTAGCCACAAGTATGCGCCTTGGAGGGCACCTGGGCCCCTCCAAGAGTCTGCTGACCCCGTCCCCAGGTACTCCTCTGCACCCCGACATGTCAGAACTGCCCATGGAGGATGAGGAAGAAATCCAGGCTAGTGGAGGAGACAAACCAAAAACTGCAGACAAGACAAACAGCCAAGCAACCCCAGGCACTCAAAGACAAGGGGAGGTTTCTCCGCAGAGAACAGACCAAACATGGTCCAGAAGTGCTCCCTGGAGGCAGGGGCAGTCAGCTGGAACCCAGTTGACCGAAAATGGCTCGGCAAAGGCAGCCCCAAAGCCCCTCCTGGAACAGTTATGCTGGAAGCTGCAAAGCTGGCTACAACCCCTGCACACACCCGCCCTAGAGGCACCCGGGAGAGGTCCCTGCCACCAATCCACCCTGGTGACAGCCTCTCTGCTAGGCTCTAGCCTCCTCCCTTGCACCCCTCCACATAGCAGCCAATCACCAGATCATGTCTCTCCTTTGCTGAAAACCCTCAAAAGGGCTCCTCTATCACTCAGAATTGAGCCAAAGTCTTTAAAAGGCCCTAGGGCCCTGACCTCTGTACCCTCCCCAACATCACCTCCCCTCAATGATCACCACCTACTTGGCTGCAGCCAGGCAGGCCTTAAGCACGTTAGGCCTCCCCACGCTGGCCACCTGTGCACCGTCCTCCTTACCTTGTGCTGCCCCCCTCAGAGCGCTGTGCCCCTCGCTCCTTCAAGTCCTCGCTCAGATGTCACACCCTCAAGGAAGGTCACCCCATCAGCACACAGACCGCACCCTATTTGCTGCATCCCATCCCAACCTCTGATGAGCTAGTCCAGTAAATTTTTATTATTTATTTTACAATGTTTCCCCTCCCCTCAGCCCCACTAGAATGTCAGCTCTGTGGGGTCAGGGATTTAAGGCAGAAGAATGAAAATGCCCAACCTAAAATACAAGATCTACAAAAGCACCTGGCTACATGGGGCCAGGCTGAGCAACTGTATGGTGTCTACAAAGGGCCTCAACCTGGCCACATAGCCACGCCCAGCAGCAAGACAAATGTACAGGGAAAGGGAGGGTGTGAGCTTAACACCCACCTAGAGAAACATGTTGTTTACAGCTGCTTTACTTCCAAAAAAGAAAAAAAGGCATAGCTCTCTTTTTCAATTAAACAGAAGACTACATAATTATGTTCAAACACTCTCACTTAAGAGCCTGCCTCATGGCAAGGGCAGAGCTGTTCTGGGACGAGTCAGCTGCACTTTTGGCACCATCTCAGGTGCCTATCCAAGCCTGACCTGAATGGGACTGGCCAAGTGAGGGGTCAGTCCTGCAGTCTGCGCTCACACCTCTTCTCCAGATCTGCCATCTCCTTTAGGACCAGAGCCACGCTGTACCGCAGCTCCTGGAATTTGGCTGTGGGGACCTCGAAGCGGTATGCTGACCCATCTGAAAGCTTCAGCTGCATCAGGACGCTGGGCTGCAGGGAGCGAGCCAGGGCACTGGTGGAGATTGCTACATCCACCCGCCACCGAAAGTCAGCAACATGGGGCAGCCAGGCCCCCTGCTGCTGGGCCACGGAATCAAGGAGGGGCCGCTGGCTCCCAAATACCACGCTGGCCAAGTCCCCGACCAGGTCTTGGGGGATGCAGAGCTCCTGCAGCTGGTCCCTGAAGGTGTCAGGCTTCAGGCTGGCGGGGGGCAGACGGAGGGCTTGCTGGAGCAGCGTGTGCATGCCTGCCAACAGGGCACCCAGCCGCTCCTCCGGCAGGTCGGCGCTGACCCAAAGACGCTGCACAGCCTCTCGGCAGTCCTCCCCCTGCAGGCTGCTGACCACAAGCTTCAGCAACCTTCTGAACGTGCTCCTGTCTAGGTCCCCTAGTAGCCGGGCCATTGCTGCCACCTCTGGAGGAAGCTGGGCCCCCAAGAAACTCACTCGGCCACTGTGACTATCACCAGGATGATGCAGGTACGGAGCTGCAGCCCCCGCAGCAGACATTGCTGCTGCTTCCTCCTTGATCAGCCAGCCCAGGAGGTCGGTCCCAGATGCAGATGCCTAGAGTGGGGCAGGGGGAGAAGACCAGTGACTCTCACGTCCTTTGGGCCAGCGAGTGAGGGCTGATATGGTCCCCATCATCAGGATGCTGACAGTGTGAACTACCAATGGCAGTCAGTGCTGGGGAGGTGGCCCTGGGAGCAGGTGGCAGAGGGGTCCATGACGGTCCCAGGAGGAGTGGAGGCCTCCCAGAGGAAGTGACATCTAAGGCATGAAGGGCAAGCAGGAATTGGCAGAGAAGTCGCGGAGCAGGGAGGAGGACCAGGAAACAGCACAAGTTCCCCAAGTAAGTTAACAGATGAAAGAATGAACTAGGGGAAAGGTCCAGGGAACATAGGGACATGGGCAGCTGGCACCACGGACCACACTGAGACCATTTAACTGTTCAGCCTTGAATCCTTCACAACAGCAGGCAGGAAGAAATACCATTCCTACCTGACAGGGAGATCAGGCTCTAGGCCAGGTGCAGTGGTTCCAGCCTGAAATCTCAGCACTTTGTGAGGGCGAGGCCAGCGGATTGCTTGAGCCCAGGAGTTGGAGACCAACTTGGGCATCATAGCAAGGCCCCGTTTCTACAAAAAATTTAAAAAACCAGCCAGGCGTGGTGGTGCACGTCTGTAGTCCCAGCTACTCAGAAGGCTGAGGACAGAGGATCCCTTGGGTCGTGGCTGCAGTGAGGCGAAATCGAGCCACTGCACTCCAGCCTGGACAACAGAGTGAGATGCTATGAGGAAGGAAGCACGGAAGGAAGGGAGGGAGAGGAGAGAGGGAGGGAGAAAGAAAAGAAAAGTAAAAAGAAATCAAAGCTGTAAACACAGCTGCCAAAATCAAGGACTGGAGCCTAGACCTGTCTATTCAGAAGTCCCAGCGGTTTCCACCACAGCCCTCAACCCCCGGGCTGGAGGCGCCGAGCAACGGGTGGCAACAGAGGCAAGTGCCGCATCTAAAGAGGGTGCCAGGCACCTGATGGGGGAGCGCAGCAGCACAAGCACCTGCTCACCTCAGCACAACAGGGGCTGGAGCAGAGCTCGGCGGGGCACAGCTCCTGTCCTCAAGGCACTTGTCAGGCCACCGCACAGCGCTGGGGGAATCCAGGGAGCTCCTCAGGGGCTTCACGGCGCCCCCATTCTCCCTGAAAGTCAACGACCACCCACTGCCAACTCCTTCACCGCCCCGCCAGCACCAGCAGCGCCTTCCCACTCCAAAGGGCCATCCGGGAAGGCCTCCGAGCTGCCCGCTTCCGGTCACGCGGCTTGGCAGGCCGGGTTCGCACCCCAACTCCGTACCCGCGGTTCTGATGGGGGCGCGGGGGCCTTGGTGCACAGAGTCGAGCGCCCGTCGCCGCCCCCACGGTTCGGGGCCAACCTACCGGCGGGCGCCCCTCCGCGGAAAAACCCCGCAGTATGGAGAGCTCCCCGGACACAGCGGCGAAGCAGCCTTTCCTAGGCCCGCACCCCTAGCTGAGGAGGGAGACTCCACCCGACTCCACCCCACGCTCCCGCGGTCCGAGTCGCCCCCAGCACCTGGCGCCGGCGATCCCCAGCTGATGCAGCCAAAATCGGGCCTGGTCCCCGGAAGCGCCCCGAGGGCCACTTCCGGGTCGCTCTAGGCAAGCTGCAAGGACCGCCCCACTATGGTCCGCTGGCCCGAGGGGCGGAGCCGAGACCTCGCCAGGCCCCGCCCCCTCCCCGCCCGGGTGAGTCGGGAGTCGCCGCCTCGGGGTCCCAGGCCTGGTCTTAGTTTTTTTTTTCTTCCCCCGAGGAAAAGGGAAACAGAAGGCGGTGTTTTGTTTCCGTTTCTGAGGTAGAAACTGCAGCCTGGGCCCGCGTCTCCCTCCCCGCTCGCGCAGAGGAGGGTAAAGCGGCAGACGCCTCCCGTGGTCGGGGTCAATATTCCAGTCACCTGACGCTGAGGCGCTCGCTGGCTTTCGTCGGCTCCGGGGGGCGGCGGGGAACGGCGGGACCTTGCGGATCAGCGCGGAGCGGAGCCGAGCGGGCGTCCCTGTCCCGCGTGCGCGGTCTGCGCCTCCAGGGTTTTGAGAGCTGCCCCGTTTCCCCTCCGGTCGGGTGGCGGCCGGCGCGGGTGACTCCGTTCCGCCTTGGGCTGCTCTGTTGGGCCCTAGTGCAGGAGCTTGGTCCGAAACAATGGCCTCCCATACGTTTGTTTAACATGTATTTTACTATAGTGAAAAATAATGTGCCAAAATCATTGAATTGTATAAAATGGGTGAATTTATATAGTATGTGAATTATAGCGCAATAAAACTTTTTTTTTTTTTTTTAAAGACTGAAAGAAGGGAAACAACCTAATTAAATGGGCAGAAGATTTGAGTGGACATCAAGGAAGATACAAAGTGAGTAATGGGTACCTGAAGCCTTCAGCATCGTTGGCTATTAGAGAAATGTGAATTGAAGCCACAGGGAGGTGCCATTTCATACCATTAGAAGGGTTATAATAAAAATGACAGGCTGGGCGCGGGGGCTCACGCCTCTAATCCCAGCACTTTGGGAGGCCGAGGCGGGCAGCCAGATCTCAGGAGAACTCTATCGTGAGCACATAACTTAAGAGTATGGCAGTGAACCATTCCTGAAAAGCCACCCCCACGATCTGATCACCTCCCACCAGGCCCCACCTCCAGCACTGGGGATTACCTTTGCGGGGGAACACAGATGCAAACCACATCAGCCATACAATGGAATAGTGTTCAATAACAAATAGGAGTGGAGACTGGGTGTGGTGGCTCATGCCTATAATTCCAGTACTTTATGAGGACTAGGTGGGAGGACCACTTAAGGCTAGTAGTTCAAGACCAGCCTGGGTGACATATCAAGGCTTCATTTTTACAAAAATTTTTAAAAAGCCAGGTGTGGTGGTGTGCACCTGTAGCAGGGGTCCCCAACCCTCAGGCTATGGACCACTACAGTTCAGTGGCCTGTTAGGAACTGGCCTCACAGCAGGAGGTGAGGGCAGCCTATAGTCCCAGCTACTTGAGAGGCAGAGTGAAGACCCCTCGAGTCCAGGAATTTGAGACCAGCCTGGGGAACATGGCAAGACTCCACTTCTAAAACAAAACAAAACAAATCAAGTCTAAAAACCATGCTGAGGGAGGACTGTTTAAAGGGAATGGATCTGGGAAGTTTAGAAAGAGACTACGTCTGTAAGGTGTTATTTCCCTTTAAAATATCTGAAGCAAAAAGGTGAAGTGCTATCATTTGTGAGGTCAGGGCAGTGGTTACATGGCAGACCCACCCCCTCCAGAAGTGAGGAGAGCCAGGAACCTGGGGGTGAGTTTTGGAGACAGTTCCCACCCAAAGGCCAGAGTGCCTGGAGAACTCTCATCCTATTGTAGCAGGACGAGCTGCAGACAGAACTTCTCAGACACTGGGTTAAAGAAGGACGGGGTTTTATTGGGCCGGGAGCTTCGGCAGACTTGTGTCTGAAGAGCCAAGCTCCTTGAAAAAGAAATTATTGGCCCTTTTAAGAGCTTACAACTCTAAAGGGTCCACGTGAAAGGGTTATTATGATAGATTGGGCAAGCGTGGAGAATGTGACTGGGGGCTACATGCATCAACAGAACAGAAAGTTTTACAGTGCTTTCTTATGCAATGTCTGGAATTTACAGATAACATAAGCAGTTCAGGTTAGAGGTTGATATTATTATTATATTATTTTTAACCACCAGGGCTAAGATCATCTGGCTATTTATCTTCTGTTTCTTTCTTTTTGTTTTCTCCCTCTTCTCCTGTCTTTTAAACTAGTCAAGACGGGGAGAGGAGGGCAGCATGAGAAGTGGTGGTCTCCTTCCTTACTATGATTAACATTTATAAGTTAATTTAGCTTGAAACAATTTCAAGCTTAGATAAAAGGTTGCGTGAATAGTGCACCTGCCCAGAGACCCCCATTCAAGGGTCACCAGGTGTCCCTGCGATGTCTCTGAAGGAAAATACCCTGTTACCTGGCAAGAGTGGTGTCATCTTGAAGCAAAAGCACTGTGGTGGCCGATGTTAGACTCCTGCATACCAAGGTCTTCACACAAGGCCTCTAGCATTGATAACCCCTCAGAAAGCTGCTTACCTAACTTCCCCAGCAGTCAGGAATTTTGCAAGAAAGTCTGAGGCATCACCAGCTGCACGTTTTTACCAAAAATCTTGCTATATAAAGGGTGCTTTCCGGAGGGCAGGTGCAGGGATCCACTGTCTTGTGGCTGTCCGAGATACTACTTTGTTCATAAGCCTCTATTAAATGTTTCTTTCTGAGAAACTGCATTTGTCAGCCTCTTTTTTCAGCCTCTCAGCTCCCTCGGCCTTTGGGGGTAGGTTTGTGTGACTTGCTCACTGTGGAACAATCCCTCAGAGCATGAGGACTCAGCCGAGGGTCACGAGTTGCACCCATTTGTCCTATTTCTTGTCTCCTTCAATCTAGAACAGCCTTTCCATCCCCTGGACTTTCAGGACCCTGAGGTTTAATGTTTATATGCAGTCATTATGGAAAATGTTTCTCAAATCATCATCATTCTCTTGGTCAAAGCAGTGACAGAGCCTGCCCAGATTCAAGAAGACATTGCTCCTGCTCTCAGTGGGAGGGACGCCAAAGAACCTGTGGCATCCTCAGTCAGCCACAGCAGACACTGTGGTGGTAACTCGGGCAAGAAGCACCAACACCTGCAAAAGCCAGGTGTCTCCAGGGCCTGAGGCTCAGAATATTTACACAGTGTCAAAACATCACCATGCAATGTAATTATTATTAATTACAAAAGGGAATAAGGTAACTTCACAGGAGACAAACCAGGCAAACAGCACCCTGGCCAAATGATCTAAGATAAAACCATTAATGCATAAACTAATGTCATTCTCCAACTGTCAGCTGTGGTGGGAAGACATCACTGCACAGCTGCCCGAGACACTTCCACCCAAACTTCTCTCCACTGGGTGTCAAGCTTGAAGCCATCTGATGGCCCCTCCGTCTTCCTGATTACCTCACTATTTTCTATCCCAGGCATTTCTCTGAACAAGACGTTTGCATCCTTAATCCTATCTTGACGCCTTCTTTTTGGAGGACCCAGACCAACACGAATGAGCTAGAAGCAGCTTGAGAAAACCAGTGATCAGACGGACATTTGGGACTGGCCCATCCACCATCTGCAGGTGAAGAAGGTGCTGTTCTGGTTAGGAGGTGAGGCACTGACAGTCCCTGGCACAAGGTGAGGCTCCACTGCTAAGCTTTCCCTTGTGACCTGGGAAAATGTCTCAGCAGAAGGGAGACTGTGCAAGGGACAATGATGCAGGCATTTGAAAGGTGCAAGGATGGCCGGATCCCGGAGCAAGGCTGCACTGCCTGCAGCAGAGAATAGAACACTTGTCTATGGGACCCCAAATGGCCCTGCATCCACACACGCTTCCAGTATGAGCTGAGCTCTGTCAGGCCTCCCCAGGCACGAAGTCAGGCAGCCCAGCAGCATCCATCAGAATGTGGCAATGGCATGGCCAGGATGACATCCACGCAGGGCCAGAGCGCCAGAGTGAGCTGAGGGAGCAGGCAGCCCATCCCACATGCCTCCCTCAGCTCAAGCCTATGGCTGCACATGGCACACGTGACATGCAGCTCAAGTCTATAGCTGCAGCGGGTTCCTGTGTGGCTGAAGGAGTGCGATTTGTAGATGGATGGGCTCAGTGCATGGCACACATGAAATGGGCAGCAGCAGCTGTATTACTGCCACTCTCAAGGGTGGGAAGGAAAACCTTCCCAGTGGGCAGAACTGCAGGCAGCATGCCCGGCCACCCCATGTCTGCAAACAGAAGTGGCCTGAGGTGAGAATGCCCAGCCTTCTGGGCAGTGGCCTTGTGTCCCCACCTTCTGTGGGGGCCAGAAGGAAAAGGAGCCTGCAGACCAGGTCTGGGTTGAGGCAGTGGTGAACACACAGGAGGCACAGAGTGGGAAGGTGTTCGCACATATCAGTGCCCACCAAGGCATCCAGCACATGAGGCACTGAGCAGCCAAGCAGACAAAATCACTCACCGGTGGACGCCAGTCCTCACCGCCAGCCACTCTGGAGCGTGAAAGGGGTGACCCTGGTGACACAAATGAAGATTCCATGTGGAAGACCTCCTTCACCCTGGGTCTCATGTTGCCGGGCGCAGTGGTTCATGCCTGTAATTCCAGCACATTGGGAGGCCGAGGCAGGAGGTGGAGCATGAACTCCCTTACCAGGGCCTGTCTGGCAGCTGCCACCTCTGGGTGTCCAAATTGTCCATAACAGAGTGGACGCCGTCATGCCCTTTCTATCCTGGAAAGGCTGGCCGTTTGTTCTCACACGATGGATGCCTATTTCAGGTACCAGCTGGCCTTGCCTACAGAGCCTCAGCCCACACCACTGCCTGGGGCTTCGGTTGCTTCATTCAGAGGCATGAATCCTCACACAGCAGCATCCTAGTGGGACCCACTGGTACCTGTATTATAGCAGCCAGCCTCACGCAACTCTGCACTGGCCTTCTAGAGGCTCAGCTGAAGCAGCAGCGTGGAGAAGATGCTCTGAAAGGATGGCACCATCCTTTGGGATGCCATGCATTAATTTGGATACTTTTTATGGTACTGTGTTCCCAACAGAAAGAACACATGAGTCTGGGAAACAGATTTGAAGCAGGAGTGGCCTAGAGGTCTTAGTTTCAGAGAGAGGAACGCTGCTACCAAGAGACACAACAACGATCCCATTAAACTGGAAGTTCAGATTCCCACCTGGACACTTTGGGCTCCTCCTACCTTTAAGTCAACAAGCTAAGAGGGAGTTACAGTGTTGCCTGGGGTGCTTGAACTGGACTATCAAGATGAAATCAGTCTACTCCACAATGGAGGTATGGAAGAGTATGTGTGGAATACAGGCGATCCATTGGGGCATCTCTTAATATTACCATGCCCTGTGATTAAGGTCAGTAAGAATCTATAACAGCCCAATCCAGGCAGGACTACAAATGGCCCAGACCCTTCAGGAATGAAGGTTTGGGTCACTCCACCAGGAAAAAAACCATGGTCTGTGGAGGTGCCTGCTGCAGGCAAAGGAAATACAGAATGGGCAGTAGAAGAAGGTAGTCATCAATATCAGCTACGATCATGGGACCAGCTGCAGAAATGGGGACTGTAATTGTCATGAGTATTTTTCCTTCTTTTGTTAAAAACATGTTTATGTTGGCCAGACGCAGTGGCTCACGTCTGTAATCCCAGCACTTTGGGAGGCCGGGGCGGGCGGATCACGAGGTCAGGAGATTGAGAATATCCTGGCTAACATGGTGAAACCCCTTCTCTACTAAAAATACAAAAAATTAGCCGGACGTGTTGGCGGGCGCCTGTAGTCCCAGCTACTCGGGAGGCTGAGGCAGGAGAATGGCATGAACCTGGGATGTGGAGCTTGCAGTGAGCTGAGATTGCGCCACTGTACTCCAGCCTGGGCAACTGACCGAGGCTCTGTCTCAGAAAAAAAAAAAAAAAAATGTTTGTGCATGTATACACTTGTACTAAGAATATCTTCATTTTATTTCATTTTCCTTTATCATGTGACATAAGATTTATTGACATCATGTCAGTATTTAAATATTAACTTTATGTAATAGTATTTGGGTTGGGGATTGGTTTGTTTCCAGTTGTACAAAAGATAGTTGTATTTTAGGTGTAATTATAACCTTATTATTGTCTTTTTTTTTTTTTTTTTTTTGAGACGGAGTCTTGCTCTGTCGCCCGGGCTGGAGTGCAGTGGCCGGATCTCAGCTCACTGCAAGCTCCGCCTCCCGGGTTTACACCGTTCTCCTGCCTCAGCCTCCGGAGTAGCTGGGACTACAGGTGCTGCCACCTCGCCCGGCTAGTTTTTTGTATTTTTTAGTAGAGACGGGGTTTCACTGTGTTAGCCAGGATGGTCTCGATCTCCTGACCTCATGATCCGCCCGTCTCGGCCTCCCAAAGTGCTGGGATTACAGGCTTGATCCACTGCACCCAGCCTTATTATTGTCTTTATTTGAAGATTATGTATGATCTCAGGAGATGTGTATGGGTTCAAGTTGACAAGGGGTGGACTTGAGATGGTTAATACTGAGTGTCAACTTGATTGGATTGAAGAATGCAAAGTATTGATCCTGGGTGTCTATGCAAGGGTGTTGCCAAAGGATATCAACATTCGAGTCAGTGGGCTGGGGAAGGCATACCCACCCTTAATCTGGTGGGAACCATCTAATCAGATACCAGTGAATATAAAGCAAGCAGAAAAACATGAAAAGGAGAGACTGGCCTAGCCTCCCAGCCTACATCTTTCTTCCATGCTGGATGCTTCCTGCCCTGGAACATCGGCCTTCCAAGTTCTTCCATATATATGTGTGTGTATGTATATATGTATGTGTGTGTGTATATATGTGTGTGTGTGTATATATATGTGTGTGTATATGTGTGTGTGTGTGTGTATATATATATATATGTGTGTGTGTGTGTATGTATGTGTGTGTGTATATATGTATATATTCTATTAGTTCTGTCCCTCTAGAGAACCCTAATACACACTACTACCACCCAAAAGTTTCCCCCACTCCAGGGCAAGTCCAAGTCCTAGACAAGACATTCCCAGCCTCTATCACCAGCCCCTCCATACACTGAGTGGCTGCTGGTGGCCAGAGATTTCCCAGCCTGTTTTCTGGGAATGCCCCCTCTCCCTCAGCGATGCCTCAGGGATGCCTGGCACATGCCAAGCCCAGTGTGCTGTCATCTTCCTCCAGAGACGGGATGAGTCATACCACTGTCTCCTCACACTGGACATGGGATAGCCACAGCAGAAGCTGTTGCAGGAAGTCAGGGACCCCAAACGGAGGGACCGGCTGAAGCCATGGCAGAAGAACATAAATTGTGAAGATTTCATGGACATTTATCACTTCCCCAATAAATACTCTTGTGATTTCCTATGCCTGTCTTTACTTTAATCTCTTAATCCTGTCATCTTCGTAAGCAGAGGATGTATGCCTCAGGACCCTGTGATTGCATTAACTGCAGAAATTGTAACGCATGTGTGTTTGAACAATGTGAAATCTGGGCACCTTAAGAACAGGATCACAGCGATTTTTCAGGGAACAAGGGAGGTAACTTTAAAGTCTGTCTGTGGGCTGGGCAGGACAGAGGCATATTTCTCTTATTACTGAAAACGGGTAAGAGAAGCATTGCTGAATTCTTTCCCCAATAAGGAATATTAATAATTAACAGCCCTGGGAAAAGAATGCATTCCCAGGGTGGGGCCTCTGAAATAGCCACTCTGGGGGTGTCTGCCTTATGCAGATGTAGATAGGGATGAAACACACCCTAGTCTCCTGCAGCACCCCCGGGCTTGCTAGGATTAGGAAATTCCAGCCTGGCAAATTCTAGTCAGACTGGTTCTGTGCTCTTGAACCTTGTTTATCAATGACAATGCATGCACAGTGGGACATGGAAGTTCATTAGTGATTCTCGTTTCGCTCTGACCTTGTGATCTCGCCCTGACCTCCTGCCTTGTGATCTTTTATTTCCCTTAAAGCACGTGACCTCTGTGACCCACACCCTATTTGTGCACTCCCTCCCCTTTGAAAATTGCTAATAAAAACTTGCAGTTTTACGGCTCAGGGGGCATCAAGGAACCTGCTGATATGTGATGTCTCCCCCAGACACCCAGCTTTAAAATTTCTCTCTCTTGTACTCTTTCCCTTTATTTCTCAGACCAGCTGACACTTAGGGAAATAGAAAAGAACCCACGTTGAATATCGGGGGTGGGGTTTCCCCCAGTAAGAAGCCACTTTATGGCCCAGAGAAATTCCAGGGAAAAAGGATTATATTAATTGATAATATCATCAACAATGCATGAAAGCACACATCTTCTCATACCTGGTCATTACAGGATAATCTTTACTGATGAGTGGGTTAGGTAGCATGTTATTTGTTTTGGGATTGGCACACTTGAGCCTTTTCCAGGCTTCCATGGTTGTATATTCTCTTCTTTGGAGTGTTCTGTTCATGTCCTATGATCACTGATTTGTAGATCTTTATGCCAAAGTTATTGATCTTTCTTCACTGCAAATACTTGTTCCAGTCACTACTTTTTTATTGGAAAGCGTCAGATTATACACAGAAATAAATTCCAGGCAGACTAAAATGTTTTCCAAAACAATAGAAAATTTGAAGAGAACCGTTTCAAATTCTTAGTAGCTGTTAGGATAAACAATTTTAAAAGAAATAAGTATTTTTTGTGACAAGGTCTCGTTCTGTTGTCCAGGCTAGAGTGCAGTAGTATGATCACAGCTCACTAGTCTTGAACTCCCAGCTTCAATCAATCCTCCCACCTTAGCCTCCTGCATATCTGGGACTACAGGCACAAATCACCACACCCAGCTAATTTTTTTTTTTTTTTAGAGAAGCGTTTTCACCATGTTGGTCTGGCTGGTCTTAAAGTCCTGGGGTCAAGCGATCTGCCCACCTCAGCCTCCCAAAGTGCTGGGATTACAGGTGTAAGCCATTGTGCCCAGCCAAAGAGAAGTATTTAAATATCTAAAACATACAGACTTCTGAATAAAACAAATCCAAAATAAAGGTGGAATGCTGCCGACAAATCAGAGGCAGCAGATAATGGTTGAGAAGGCTGTTATCAGCATGAAAGTTCAGGGCCCTGGCCTTTGATATTATATTCCAAAAAGGTAGACAGCCCATATGTTCCAGTAGGTCATGTGCCACCTTTCTCCTTGGAGAGGAGGAAGTGAGTGGCAAGAATACATGGCCTGGGAATCCTCCTCAGAAAGAAGGGCATTGAAGCCCACTTCCTGGCTCCATGGACACCTGAGCCTGCATTCTCGCCAGTGGATCAATGGCAGCCTGACACAGCAAGAACAGGCAGAATGATATTAAGCTCACTTTAAGAAGGCAGGAAAACAAACTATACTTTTTGGAAGGATTTCTCTGAAAACCTAGGTCACTGGAATCCAGAATAACTTGTACTGTGTAACTTAAGTTGTCCTGTGATACACAGTCTTTCTAAACAAATGTTCCTGTGTATTGAATTTAACTGAATTATTCTCATCTTAATTGGAATATGACTTTGTCTTTGATGATTAGAAATTGGGGCCTGAATAGTAGTGGGCACTGAGCAGCTGCCACTGAGTCACATGCCAGCTGCGGACTCAACTAATACGGGTTGGCAGCTTCCCTTCATAGAAGATTTAAGATAGCACCACAGTGTTCTCATTTTCTGAATTAACATTGATGTGATCTCAGGTTTCTGGACTTTCACCTCAGTGATCTCATCTGGGAACCTGAGTGATCTCCTGGCTCTGCAGTAACACCTCAGTAATCTCAGTTCCTCTTTGGACTATTACCTCAGTGATCTCAGCTCCATTCTGAAGTAGCATCTCAGTGGTCATAGCTTTTCCCTAAAGTAACCTCTTTTTAAAGCATCACCCCTAGTGATCTCAACCTTTCTCTAAAGAATCACCTTAGTGATTTCAGCCACCTCTGAAGTAACACCTGTGTGATCTCAACTCCAGTAAACAGCTGGAGTTGTTTCGTCTCCTTTCTAAAGTAACAGCTTAGTGATCTCCTTTCCTTTCTGAAGAATCACATCAGCAGTCTCAGCCTCTGTTAAGTAACATCTCTGTGATCTCAGCTTCTAACAGCTGAGGGATATCATAGTGGTCCTGAATAATACCTCAGTAACCTCAGCTCCTCCCTTAAGTAACACCTCATTGATATCAGCTTTTCTCTGAAGCAGAACCTCAGTAATCTCAGCTCCTAAGTAACATCTCAGCATTCTCATCTTTCTGATGGTACAATATAGTGATTTCACTTCCTTTATGAAATAGCAGTCAGTGACCTCCATTCTGGAGTTTCACGTTAGTGATCTCAACTTCTCTGAAGAGACACCTCTGTGATCTCAGCTTCTCTGAAGAATTACCTCAATGATCCATCTCTAAAGTATTACCTTAGTATCCCATTTACGTTATTTCAGCTCCTCTGAAGTAAACCTCAGTGGTCAGAGCCACTCTGCAGTACCCATTAGTGATGTCTGTTCCTTTCAGAAGTAACACCCAGTGATCTCACCTCCTCTCTGATGAAACACCTCAGTGTACTCAGATCCTCTGAAGTAACACAAATTGTCTCTCTTTCTGAAGTGACACCTCAGTGATCTCAGCTCTTCTCCAAAGAAACAGTTACGCTCTTGTCTTCTCTGAAGTAACACCTTAGTTATTTCATCTATCGGAAACAACACCTCAGGGAATGGACAACGCCTCCAAAGTTAACACCTCGGTTACCTGAGCTAATCTGAAGTTTCACTTCAGTGATCTCAGTTCCTCTGAAGTAACATCTCAGTAATAGTAGTTCCTCTGGAATTTCACTTCAGTGGGTTCAGTTGCTCTGAAGTAAAACACTAGTGATGTCAGCTCCTTTCTCAAGTTAACAAATCAGTTACCAGTTCCTCTCTGGAGTTAATACCTCACTGTTGTCAGTTTCTCTCACCAGTGTCTGTACATAGAAGGGGGAACAAGCTTTTGTCTACATCGTGGTGTTTTGCTGTGGACTTAGGGATCAATGCCTGGATGGGCACAGCGGCTCATGCCTGTAATCCTAACCTTTTGGGAAGCTGAGGTGGGAGGATTGCTTCAGCCCAGGAGTTTGAAGCAGCGGTGAGCCATGATGGCACCACTGCACTCCAACCTGGTGACAGAGCAAGACCGTCTGTAAAACAAACAAACAAAAAGGAACAATATCCTAGTGCCTATTTCTTCCCCACCAAGCTGACAGATGCTGGGGGTGGGGGCCTGGGGTGAAGACAGCCCTTCTCTATCTCAGGCACTTAACATGTTGAGAATTTGAAGTGGCTTGAATCTCATACGTTTGATTCCTTTGTAGCTGGCTGCTATCAGAAATGGTTCTGATTCAGTTTTAAGAACTGTATCCCTGGCCGGGCGTGGTGGCTCATGCCTGTAATCCCAGCACTTTGGGAGGCCAAGGCGGGCGGATCACCTGAGGTCAGGAGTTCGAGACCAGCCTGGCCAACAAGGTGAAACCTCATTTCTACTAAAAATACAAAAATTAGTCGGGTGTGGTAGCAGGCACCTGTAATTCCAGCTACTCGGGAGGCTGAGGAAGGAGAATTGCTTGAACCCAGGAGGCAGAGGTTGCAGTGAGCTGAGATCGTGCCATTGCACTCCAGCCTGGGGAACAAGAGCAAGACTTTGTCTCAAAAAAAAAAAAAAAAAAAAAAAAAAAAAAAAACTTAGAATAATTCTGAACAAATACAAATTTTTAATTATGAATAAACCAGATTCATCTTCCTCATAGTAATATGGCAATGGAATCTAGACTCTTGAATCAGGAGTAAAAAAATGAAAAAAATCAAATAAAGGAAGAGAAATATTAGAGATAGTAAAAGAGCTATCTGAATTTGAGAAATGTATGTTTTAAATATATCTACCAAACAACAGTATTTTCAGCATTTTTTGGGAGAAATACCGTAAGATGTAAAGAGGTACCCACTTGGTGTAACAGCTATGAGGTCTGCCGAGTGTGACGCTCCCCTCCTTTGCCTGCATAGGAATTGAGACATCCCATGGTTTCTGGGGCACAGGATCTGCAGGTCATAAGGGCAGGTTTTGAGGAAAATACCCATTTTTGAGTTGAATTTTTACTAAAAAGTTAGCATATCCTTTCTGATCTTGAATAAAGTTAAAGCTCCAGATAAAGGGTTTTCTAGGCCAGGCATGGTGCCTCATGCCTGTAATCCCAACACTTTCGGAGGCCAAGGTGGGCAGATCAGTTGAGGCCAGGAGTTCGAGACCAGCCTGGCCAACATGGTAAAACCCGTATCTACTAAAAATACAAAAATTAGCCAGGCGTGATGGGGCATACTTATAATCCTAGTTACTTGGGAGGCTGAGGCACAAGAAAAGCTTGAATCTGGGGGCGCAGAGACTGCAGTGAGCCAAGATCATGCCACTGCACTCTAGCCTGGGCAACAGAGCAAGACTGTCTCCAAAAAAAAAAAAAAGCAAGTTTTTTAAATTTATGTAATTTCTCACTAATATATCTTTAGACTTTTTCCTTGTTTCATACAAAACAGGTGTTTCCACACACTTAGGCTTTCCATCCATTTCACATGATACTTGATGAAAATATCTTTTTATATCACTTTATCCATATAACACTAGTGTTTTAAGAGAATACTGAAAATAGTCCAACTTTCAAATTTTAAGTGCAATAATTTGTATGGTTAATTGACATTTAGGAAGGGCATGTAATGTTCTTAGAAAAAGAACTTTATTTGGAATGTAAGATTTTATTGGGATAATAGTTCTTATGCCTTAAATTACCTTAGTTCAAATAAACTAATGTCAAAGAAAGAATTATGGCTGTTTTTACCAAAATTCACTACAATTTTATGATTACTCTCCAATATAACTTCAAGATGTTGAGGAAAATAAAACAGGCAGTCTCTGAAGTTTTTCCACAGGAACAGCATGCTAAGTGCTTCTTTTTTGAGTTATTTTGTGACATTGAATCACCAAAGAAAGGCTTCCTACAGAGTTAACAGAAACTTCTCTTGGGCTGAAGGCTGCTTGTGGTTCCACGTGCAGTTTCTGTGAGAATGGATTCTTGTGTCAGCCATGGGTCACAACTTTCTGTGCACTTTCTGGTGCTGGATTAGGTGGCCGTGCTGGTTGAAGGCACGCCCACACTCCCCGCACTCATAGGGCTTCTCGCCTGTGTGGATTCGCTGGTGCTGGATGAGCACTGAATACTGGCTGAAGGCCTTCCCACAGCTATTGCATTCATAGGGCTTCTCACCCGTGTGGGTCCTCAAGTGCACAATCAGAGTTGCTTTCAGGCTGAAGGCTTTGCCACATTCTGTGCACTGGAAGGGCTTTTCACCCGTGTGGATTCTCTCATGCTGGATCAGAGACCGGCGTGCACTGAAGGCGTGCCCACATTCACCACACACATAGGGTTTCTCCCCAGTGTGGACTCTCTGGTGCTGGATCAGGTGTGAGTGCTGAACGAAGGCCTTCCCGCATTCGTAGCATGCATAGGGCTTTTCCTCGGTGTGGATCCGCTCGTGATTCATCAGGGTGGACCGGTGGCTGAAGGTCTTCCCACACTCACTGCACTCATAGGGCTTCTCCCCGGTGTGCACGTTGTGGTGCTGAATGAGGACTGAGCGGTCGCTGAAGGCCTTCCCACATTCACTGCACGTGTAGGGCTTCTCCCCGGTGTGGATCCTTTGGTGCTGCAGCAGTGTCCTCTTCACACTGAAGGTTTTCCCACACTCATTGCACCTGTGAGGCTTCTCCCCAGTGTGTACCCTCTGGTGGCTCCGCAGGACAGTGCTATGGTTGAAGGCTTTCCCACACAATGGACACACGTACGGCCTTTCTCCCGTGTGGATCCGCTGGTGCTGAATGAGATGTGAGAGCTGAGTGAAGGCTTTCCGACACTCAAGGCATTCGTGAGGCTTCTCTCCCGTATGTATCTTATGATGCTGAGCAAGATCTGAGCTCACTCTAAAGGCTTTTCCACACTCATTACACTCATAGGGCTTCTCACCTGTGTGAATTCTCCTGTGTTTACTAAGGACTGAGCTCTGGCTGAAGGCCTTCCCACACACACTGCACACATAGGGCTTCTCTCCAGTGTGGATACGCTGATGCTGAAGGAGGTGAGAACTCCGGCCAAAGCACTTCCCACACTCAACACACATGTAGGGCCTCTCTCCGCTAGGCACTGCCTGGTGTGGAGTGAGTGGCATGCTTTGGCTTAAGCCCTGAACTTCACGGTGGTCAACAGAGTTTGGACTCAGACAGAAGCTTCGCTTTGTTTCATTATTTTCTTGATCAATCCTCCCCGAGGGTGTTTTCCCCAGAATCACTGTTTCCTCTGAAATTAATGGCTTCGGACTCAAGTCTGTATTTTGATTCTCTCCCTTGGTTTCACATTCTGAAAGAACAAATCCAAAATGAAAATGTTAATGCTACTCAAAACTGAAGAGCTAGTGCAACACTGAAACTGGCCTTGATGATGAAGGTGCAAAATCCCTCAATGCACACGTCTGTGTGAGCTAGAGAGGAACAGAACCACCATAACTGTGTCAA
Source organism: Piliocolobus tephrosceles (assembly GCF_002776525.5). NCBI lineage: Eukaryota > Metazoa > Chordata > Mammalia > Primates > Cercopithecidae > Piliocolobus > Piliocolobus tephrosceles. The sequence goes on from NC_045440.1 coordinate 148,331,990, forward strand.
ACAACTAGAAATCCGAAGATAATGTTTCCAAACAGGAATGTGCCAAGGCTAATAGTGAGGTTTAAGAGAAAGGTGCAAACTCCAGTTTGAGGTCACACCCCCGCGTGGAGTCCACAGAACAGCAGGGCAACAGCCCAGTGGTGCCTGAGCCCTGCTCCCCCAGGGGTCCTCATGTGGACAGAGCTGAAATGCAGGCCCACACAACGTGGGTGCCCTGTGGGGCAGACAGCAGCACTTGGGCAGGCAGGGAGAGGTGTGAGGTATTGTGAGCAAGTTGGGGGGTGCCATCTGGAGGCCAATAGACATTGTGCATGAGGTAGGGGTGGTGGTGCTGTTACCTCTTTGTGGAAAATAATTTCTCTCTTTTTTTTTTTTTTGAGATGGAGCCTTGCTCTGTTATCCAGGCTGGAGTGCGGTGCACTGCAACCCCCACCTCTCAGGTTCAAGCGATTCTCGTGTCTGAGCCTTCTGAGTAACTGGGATTACAGACGCACACCACCGTGCCTGGCTAATTTTTGTATTTTTAGTAGAGATGGGGTTTTGCCGTGTCGGCCAGACTGGTCTTGAACTCTTGACCTCAAGTGATTCACCCACCTCGGTCTCCCAAACTACTGGGATTACAGGTGTGAACCACTGGGCCTGCCATGTGGAAGATAATTTCATGTACACAATGCAATGGTAGGAGGAGGGGAGGGAAGGACAAGACTGAAGGTGCAGAGGGACATAATGGGAATCTGCTGCCAACTTGAGGCCACAGATGAGGCCTTCAGGAGCAGCAGCGCAGATGGCGGGAAAGGCTGGAGTGGAGACCCTTCTGGGAGCAGGTGGAGTGCTCTGCAGGCTGATTGTGTGTGAGCGGGTGGGAGGTAAGAGGTGCTGAGGACAACAGTGATTTTTTTTTAGAGGAGTCTCGCTCTGTCACCCAAGCTGGAGTGCAGTGGCTACTATCATAGCTCACTGCAGCCTCAAGCTCCTGGGGGGCTCAAACGATCCTCCTGCCTTTGCCTCCCAAAGTGCTGGGATTACAGGCTTGAGCCATTGTGCCAGGCTCTAAACATTATTTTATTTTATTTAGTTATGCACGTTTCTGAGCTTTCTATAATTTCATGGAGCACAGTCTTCTGGAACTTGTTTTCCCATCAGCATTATGTTTTTGAGATATATCATGTTGTTGTACAGCAGTTATTCAATCATTTTCACTGCAGTATTTTCCATTACGTTAAAATACCATAGTTTGTTTATGTCTATTCTGTTTATGAGCATAATTCTTTTTTTTTTTTGAGACAGATTCTCACCCTGTCACCCAGGCTGGAGTGCAATCGCATGATCTCAGCTCACTGCAACCTCTGCCTCCTGGGTTGAAGTGATTCTCCTACCTCAGCCTCCCTGGTGGCTGGGATTACAGGCACATGCCACCACGGCCAGCTAATTGTTTTGTATCTTCAGTAGAGACGGGGTTTCACCATGTTGGCCAGGATGGTCTCAAACTCCTGACGTTGTGATACACCCGCCTTGGCCTCCCAAAGTGCTGGGATTACAGGCATGAGCCACGGCACCCAGTCCTGAATTATTTTCAAATTTTTTTAAAATCATGAAGCATGCTTCTGTGAAGGTTCTCCTATGTTTCCTGGTGCTTACACACAAATGCCCTTGCTGTAAACATATGCAAGAGTGGGAAGTGGTAAACAGAGGAATTCATATTTTCAATTTCAGGTTTTTTTGTTTTTGTTTTTTCCCTTCAGTTTATCTCCATTCTCTCAGGATGTGATGTTTTCAATTTCATTGGATAATGCCATACTTTTCCAAAGTGGCTATGTGAATTTACATCCCTATTAGCTGCCCTACATCCTCACCCACATGTGATATTGTCAGATCTTTCCATTTTTTCCATTCTGAAGGTGTAACATCGTGTCACAGTGGTTCTGATTTCCACTTTACTGATGAATAATGAGGCTGAGCAGTTTTCTTGTTTATTGGCCCTTTGGTTTTTCTAATCTACGCAGAAACTTGTGCCTACTTTTCTTTTTGAGTATTTGTGTCTTTTTATTCTATTCAGAGGAATTTATTTATTAAGTGTATCGACAAATTCAAACAGTGAGAATTTAAGTTTTTTTAATTAAAAAATGTAAATTCACTATCTTCAGTTTAATTTTTTTGAGATGGAGTTTCATTCTTATTGCCCAGGCTGGAGTGCAATGGTGTGATCTCAGCTCACTGCAACCTCCGCCTCCCAGGTTCAAGCGATTCTCCTGCCTCAGCCTCCCGAGGAGCTAGGATTACAGGCATGCACCACCACGCCCAGATAATTTTTTGTATTTTTAGTAGAGATGGGGTTTCACCATGTTGGCCAGCCTGGTTTCGAACTCCTGACCTCAGGTGATCCATCCGCCTTGGCCTCTCAAAGTGCTGGGATTACAGGTGTGAGCTACCACCCCCGGCCCAGTTTAATACAATTTTTAACATATCTCATTTTAGAAAGTTACTCTGTGTGGGTTTTTTTAAGACAGGGTCTCACTCTGTCACCCAGGCTGGAGTGCAGTGGTGTGATCATGGCTCACTGCAACCTCCACCTCCTGGGCTCAAGCCATCCTCCCGTCTCAGCCTCCATGTGGCTGGGATTACAGGAATGCACCACCATGTCTGGCTAATTTTTAAATTTTATTTTGTAGTGTGGGGTCTCAGTATCTTGCCTAGGCTGGCTACATGTTTTTTAAACTGATAGAAATTTTAGTTCTTTCTTTCTTTAATGTATAAGCCTCATCTTCACAGAATAAAAGCCTATAGGCTAAAGAAATAGTTACTCATTTACACTGAAAGGTATTATTTCTATTGTCTGAAGTTTCACCAGGTGTGGTGGCTCATGTCTGTAATCCCAGCACTTTGGGAGGGCAAGGCAGCAGGATCACTTGAGGCCAGAAGTTCAAGACCAGCTTGTGCAACATGGTGAAACCCCATCTCTACAAAAATTAGCTGGGTATGGTGGTCTACACCTGCGGTTATAGCTACTCTCGGGAAGCTGAAGTGGGAGGAATGCTTGAGCCCAGGAGGTTGAAACTGTGATGAGTCATGATTATGCCACTGCACTCCAGCCTGGGCAACAGAGTGACAGCCTGTCTAAAAAAAAAAAAAGGTTCCTGAATGGGTGGCTTCTGACCTGATGACAAGATGGGCAAGATGTCTTTAATAATGAAACATAGGCCAGGCACAGTGGCTCATGCCTGTAATCCCAGCATGTTGGGAGGCTGAGGCAGGAGGATTGCTTGAGCCCAGGAGTTTGAGACCAGCTTGGGCAACATAGCAAGACCCTGTCTCTACCATGCACTCCAGCCTGAAACACACACACACACACACACACACACACACACACTAAACTAACTGTGTAAGAGATTACTTGCTCAATCATCCATGGCACGAAAGCACCATATGACTGTCTGTGAGACAGACTCAAGTTGCTGTGAAGGTCAAACTCGCCTGCACCTAGCATCCATACTATGCAGAAGCTGGACTTCAGCCAAGAGTCACTTGCTTTTAGAATGATGGTTTCCGTTGTTGTTTTAAGTATAAAGTAGGGAAGTATGTTTTAAGCATGACAAAAAAAAGGAAAAAAAGTGATTTCACAGATATAAATTTTTAATTATAAAAACCCAGTAATCTCTCTGGGCCTACTATGGCTCACAAGAAAAGGAAAATGTTTTAAATATTAACAAACACAAAAAGCCCCTCCCTGGTGCTTTGTAGCAATTGTGTGAGTTGTTTAACACGCTTCATAGCACCCTGAGTAGCCTCTACATTCTTGTAGAACATGAGCATTAACACCTTCAGAGATTGTACTGAATTAAAAAGATCAGGTATACACTTACCCCATGGACAAGATAAACTGTCTTGTGTACAGGCTGTAGTGTGGTCACATTTGAGGTTGTCTGGAAAAAAAACAGCACGTTGAAGTGACAACAAAATACTCCCTTCAAGAGTGGGAAATCCTGGCCGGGCGCGGTGGCTCACATCTGTAATCCCAGCACTTTGGGAGGCCGAGGCGAGTGGATCACTTGAGGTCAGAAGTTCGAGACCAGCCTGGCCAACATAGAGTGAAATCCCATCTCTACTAAAAAATACAAAAATTAGCTGGACGTGGGATGTGGTGGTGCATGTCTGTAGTCCCAGCTACTAGGGAAGTTCAGGCGGGAGAATCGCTTGAACCCCGGAGGCAAAGAGGTTGCAGTGAGCCGAGATCTCACCACTGCATTCCAGCCTGGGGGACAGAGCAAGACTCCATCTCTCAAAAAACAAAAACAAAAACAAAAAAGAGTGGAAAATCCTTCCATTGCTATTAGAACATGTAATTTACTGAGTTATAAACAGCAGAGGCAGGGCTGGGCAGGTGCACACACTTATCCATCCTGAGGAACTGCCAGGACAAGACAAAGGCATATTCTACTCCTCACCTGCTCTGATGCCAGCGGCAGTAATCCAGGTTGTGGCAGGTGGCTTCTGCTTCTATGCACATCAGTAATCTAAAACTCACTCAGTCCCACTGTCCTCTGTGGCCTGTGCCAGAGGTGAGGTGACCAGGTGCTTCTGTGAAAAAACTTCTCATCTCCAACCAGCCATGCTCCCAGAGAATTTCACAGTCTCTGTGGTATCAAATTCAAAGGGCACTCAAAGGGAGTTTAAGCTCTCCATCAGGTGAGTACATAGCTGGACACGAGAGAGCCCAGGACTGGTTTGGCAGTGGCGGCAAAACGCTCTCCTGTGTTTTCTTGCCTCCTACAGCTGCAGTCAGCAAGCAGAAGTTCTATGCAAGATTTCCAAGACATGATGATGTGTCTTCTTGTTTACAGTCACTTGGAAAATTAAATTCCTCTAGGGCTGGCATGTACCTTGTTCCTCTGAGGATATCTGATTTTGCAGGCCAGGAAGAGGTAAACTGTAACACCTGGTGCCCTATCTACATAAAGCTACTTTAGAAATGAGGAGGAGCTTTCAAGGGGAAAACCACCACATCTGAAACGCCGAAGCTGATCAGCCAGCAGAGGTGTTGCCCGAACTGTCCCTGCTCACCCCGAGTGGGGCACACTATGGCAGGACAGGCTGATGGAGGTTTTCCTAAGATTCAGACATCACCTTACTGAAGTCAGAGGTTCTTTGCCTTAAGCAACCACAAACACGAACTTCAGGGTTGGATCTATGCACCATCTTTCCTTTTATAATTTTTTCCATCTAAAGGTCTTGTACATCTTTTGTTAGATTAATTCTTGGATACTTTATATTCCTGATCCTATTATAAATGTTTTTTTTTGAAATATTACACCTTTGCTGGTTGCTGACAAATATAAATAAAACATTTTTGGCCAGGTGCAGTGGCTCATGCCTGTAATACCAGCACTTTGGGAGGCTGAGGCAGGTGGATTACCTGAGGTCAGGAGTTCGAGACTAGCCTGGCCAACATGGTGAAATCCTGTCTCTACTAGAACTACAAAAATTAGCTGGGCATGGTGGCATTGGACCTGTAATACCAGCTATTCAAGAAGCTGAGGCAAAAGAATTGCTTGAACCAGCCAGGCGCGGTGGCTCACACCTGTAATCCTAGCACTTTGGGAGGCCGAGATGGGTGGATCACGAGGTCAGGAGATCAAGACCATCCTAGCTAACACGGTGAAACCCCATCTCTACCAAAAATACAAAAAAAAAAAAAAAAAAAATTAGTTAGGCGTGGTGGCGGGCGCCTGTAGTCCCAGCTTCTTGGGAAGCTAAGGCAGGAGAATGGCATAAACCGGGAGGTGGCGGAGCTTGCAGTGAGCGGAGATTGCACCACTGCACTCCAGCCTGGGCGACAGAGCAAGACTCCATCTCAAAAAAAAAATAAAGAAAAAGAGCTGGGTGTAGTGGTGGGCACCTACTCAGGAGGCTGAGGCAGGAGAATGGTGTGAACCCGGGAGGTGGAGCTTGCAGTGAGCCAACATTGCGCCACTGCACTCCAGCCTCGGCAACAGAGTGAGACTCTGTCTCAAAAAAAAAAAAAAAAAATTTGTATCCAGCAAAACTGGTAATTTCCCTTGTGAAATTTTAATCAATCATTTTCCAGGCTGACAATCACATAAACTGCAAACAATGCTTTTTTCTTTCCAATTCTTACAGCTTTGATTTTGCCTTATTTTTTATTTTTATTTCTTTTTTGAAACAGAGTCTCACTCTGTCACCCAGGCTGGAGTGCAGTAGCGCGATCTCAGCTCACTGCAACCTCCGCCTCCCGGGTTCACACCATTCTCCTGCCTCAGCCTCCCGAGTAGCTGGGACTACAGGTGCCTGCCACCACGCCCAGCTAATTTTTTATCTTTAGCAGAGACAGGGTTTCACCGTGTTAGCCAGGATGGTCTCAATCTCCTGACCTTGTGATCCGCTCGCCTCGGCCTCCCAAAGTGCTGGGATTACAGGCGTGAGCCACCGCGCCCGGCCGGTTTTGCCTTATTTCATACATGGGATGCCCAGTACAGTGTTATACAGACATGGGGATGGCGGGCTCCTTTGTCTTGTTCTTGAGATGAAGCTGTGTGTTTTCAGCACTTCACCTTGAGTGTTAGGTTGAGACACTTCCTTTCCACATTTAGGATGCTTTGTTCTTTTCTAAATCACCAGGTAACTCTCAAAACCTGAATGTCCTATTAGAACCAAATCTGGCTAACCAGTCCAGGGACAGAATCACTGCAGCCACGCCCTAACTTCCTCTACATGGCTCTGCACATCAGCTTGTTGAAATTCACTGCTATGCTCACTTCCCACCACTGACTGCCACCTGATTCAGCAACCCCCAGTCCAGACTCCTTTGCCAGACAAGGCCAGATAAGGTTTTACCCCAGATGGAAGCCACTCCAGTCAGCGGCTCAGTATGAACTAGGTCCACAGCTTTGCTCAGGACCTGTTTAGCCCTCGTGAGGGAGGGGCCAGCTCTCCTCACTCACCTGAGTAGTCACTCCACAGGCTCTGGCTCTTCTTAGTCCCCTTCCTGTCCAGGACCCAGGGATCTTCCCCTCGTTCCAGCTGGGAGATTATGTCAGGCTTGGAAACTGGAAGTCCTGCTCGTGGGGAGGGAAGTCTTTGTTTATACAATATTTACAGAGCCCCCTCCCCCTGCCCAAGCCACTTGTGGGGACATGAAAATGGACAGGACTGACCTTCTGCTGGAGCTGAGCACCCAGAGAGGTGATGAGAGCAAACCTCCAGGACCAGCCTGCCCCAGGCCCCATACTCTGAGAAGCCCCCACCCTAGTCTAATACACAGATACACAGACAAGGCCTGCTAAGGGGGCTTACCCAATGAGACTACATTCCCATAGGTTTCCATCATCACATTTCTGTAGAGGCCTCTCTGAGCAGGACACAGGCGGTCCCATTCATCCTGGGAGAGGAGCACAGCCACATCCTCGAAGGTCAACTTGGCCTGGAATGACAGGGGCTGTTGCAGGTAAGACCAAATCCTGACCTCTGTGATGGGAAGTGGGTGCATGTGACATGAGCAGTGGCAATGGGGGGAGGGACTCTGTGAGCTGAGGTGGGTACTGGGAAGGGGCCACAGAGTTCAGGGGATGCAGATGCTCTGGCTCTCTCAGGAGCTCTATGGGGCACAGAAGGAACCACAGGGCTCTGGCTGGGGGCACTGTATAAGCACTGGGGACAGTTTACCTGGGGTCCTGCCGGCACTGGCAAGAGCCTGGCTGCTGCCATCACCTGGTCTCCTGGGGCCTCTGAGGATCACAGAAATTGAAGGAGCCTATGGGGCTGAGGAAGAGAAGGGGGCAAATGAGGGGCATGGCCTTGAGACCCCAACTTCCTGGGGGGCCCTCAGGGGATCCCTGGGCCTCAGAGTCAGTGAGGGGTACACTGAGGTTAGGTGCAAGGAGCTGCTACTTTTGCAGCCTTGGTCTGCCTTGCCTCCCCCGTGAACTCTGACCCTATGGTTCAGGAGCCTGTCCAGGCCCCGAACACACAGTTCCTGGGTCTGCCCAGCCAGTACTGGGCTCTCTGAACACCAGGTGCAAGGCACTTGCTGCACCCTGGTCCCGGCCCATGGTCCTGCCATACACAAGGATACCAGCTCACCAAGGCCCTGTGTGTTCTATACCTGAGGCACTCACACAAGTACCAGACTGTCCCCAAGTCATGTGGGGGATACAGGCATCAGGCCTAGCTGCTTCCCCAAACACCCTCCCAATTAAGAAAGCCTTGGCCACCAGGGTGACAATAAGACTCCCCTCACCCCACCCTTAGGCAGCCCTGGTGCTCCAGGTTCAACCAGGTATTCAAAGGGGAGGCATGAGAAGTGGTCAGTTCTGGACAAACTGAGTCAACAGTGGCCCAGGGATCTGGTCTGAGCAGCTGAAGGAAAACTTGTCATCAAGTGAGAAAGGGATGCTTGGGGTAGTGGGGCCCGTGCTGGAACGTAACACGACAAGGTAAGCAAGGGTATCTGACACACACCCAAACGGCTGGGAAAAAGGGGGAGCGGGGGCAAGAGCTTTCCTGACACATTTGGTCCTGTACAGGATAGGGTTCACAGTCCTTTGGAGCATCAAAGTCTGTGACAGGGACACAGAAACCAAGCAGGTGACCAAAGGTGGGAGATCACTCCAGAAAAACGTGGTATAAGAAAGCAACCAACCCCCTCACATGCTTGCCTCAGATGGGCACCACAACAAACAGGGTGCTTTAAGAGTGACAAAATCGGTGTCAGGGCTGCCCAGAAGAAAGGGCCTGGGGGCAGAAGTCAAGGGATATCATAATCCCATTGTCTATAAAACATCAGATACAGGCAGGCATGGTGGCTCATACCTGTAATCTCAGCACTTTGGGAGGGCGAGACGGGTAGATCACCTGAGGTCAGGAGTTTGAGACCAGCCATGACCAACATGGGGAAACCCCGTCTCTACTAAAAACACAAAATTAGCCGGGCGTGATGGTGCATGCCTGTAGTCCCAGCTACTCGGGACGCTGAGGCAGGAGAACTGCTTGAACCTGGGAGGCGGAGGTTGCGATGAGCCAAGATCATGCCATTGCACTTCAGCCTGGGCAACAAGAGCAAAACTCCATCTCAAAAAAAAAAAAAAAAATCAGCTGGGTGTGGTGGTGCATGCCTGTAATCCCAGCTACTCGGGAGGCTAAGGCAGGAGAATCACTTGAACCCAGGAGGCAGAGGTTGCAGTGAGCTGAGATCGTGCCACTGCACTCCAGCCCAGGCAACAGAGTGAGACCCTGTCTCAAAGCAAAACAACAAACACACATCAGATATATGTATATATTTGCATAGACAACTTTCAGGAAGATACACAATAAACTAACTGCTTGCCTCTGAAGAACAGGACAGGGAAACATGGATGGAGAGAGGCTGACTCTCAACCCTCCCCTGTGCTGCTGTTCTCCAAAAATGCCCACTCCCTCCAAATGTGTGTGTGTGTGTGCACATTTCTGTGTAAGTGCAATGCAATTCTAATTAGAATTCCAACGGAAGTCTTTTAAAGGAATGACTAAAACTACTTGAGAATTCATAAGAAGAATGGATGCTAGAGAATAGGAAAGAACAGGGGGTAGGACCTGCCTCGCCAGGAATCAGAGCCAAGGGTGGGTAGGAAGGCACTGTAATTAAACCAGCAGGTTGTCGATAGAGGAACAGATGAGGCCAGATAGGTATGTGGGAAGCTGGAAGATAACAAAAATGGTACATTTTAGTTCAGCAGGAAATCAGTGGTTACTTTAGTAACTTGTGTGTACCCAGATGGGATACATTAATAACCAATTTTTTTGTTTGTTTGTTTTGAGACAGAGTTTCACTCTTGTTGCCCAGGCTGGAGTGCAGGGTCAGAACTTGGCTCACCACAACCTCCATCTCCTGGGTTCAAGTGATTCTCCTGTCTCAGCCTCTCGAGTAGCTGGGATTACAGGCATGTGCCACCATGCCCGGCTAATGGTTTTTGTATTTTTTTTTTTTTTTTGAGACAGAGTCTCACTCTGTTGCCCAGGCTGGAGTGCAGTGGTGCGATCTTGGCTCACTGCCAGCTCCGCCTCCTGGGTTCACACCGTTCTCCTGCCTCAGCCTCCCGAGTAGCTGGGACTACAGGCACCCGCCACCATGCCCAGCTATTTTTTGTATTTTTAGTAGAGACAGGGTTTCCCCATGTTGGTCAGGCTGGTCTCGAACTCCTGACCTCAGGTGATCCGCCCGCCTCGGCCTCCCAAAGTGCTGGGATTACAGGCGTGAGCCACCATGTGCAGTCACCAATTTTTTTTTTTTTTTTTGAGACGACGTCTTGCTCTGTCGCACAGGCTGGGGTACAATGGCACGATCATGGCTCACTGCAACCTCCGCCTCCCAGGTTCAAGCAATTCTCCTGCCTCAGCTTCCCGAGTACCTGGGATTACAAGCACCCACCACCATGCCTAGCTAATTTTTTTTTGTATTTTTAGTAGAGACGGGGTTTCACCATCTTGGTCAGGCTGGTCTCGAACTCCTGACCTCAGGTGATCCACCTGCCTCGGCCTCCCAAAGTGCTGGGATTACAGGCATGAGCCACTGCGCCCAGCCCAACAGTAACCAATTTTGGATTAAGATGAAGACCAAGTGTGATCATTAACAGTGGCCTCATGTGCTCCTGGTCCCCCTGTCTGACATCTGCCTATCCTCAAGGGCAGAAATGCCTTCTCTCCTACCATACCCTGACCCTTTCCATGGGTCACCCACCAGCACACAGATCTGCCATTTTTTTATCTTGAAACAGAATCTCGCTCCGTTGCCCAGGCTGGAGTGCAGTGGTATGATCTCGACTCAGTGCAACCTCCGTTTTCCAGGCTCAAGCGATCCTCCTACCTTAGTCTCCTGAGTAGCTGGGACAACAGGCACCTGCCTCCATGCCTGGCTAATTTTTGTACTTTTTGTAGAGACGGGATTTCACCATGTTGCCCAGGCTGGTCTCGAACCCCTGAGCTCAAGTGATCTGCCCCTCTCAGCCTCCCAAAGTGCTGGAATTACAGGCATGAGTCACTGCACCTGGCCCTGCACACGAATTTGACCTTTGGTGAATGCACAGCTCTAGTCCCCTGGAAATCTGGCAGAGGTGGGTGGTCATTCTCTCTACGGCCCAACCACACCTGGGCTGGGACTCAATGATGAACAACCACAGGAAGTACATTCAAGGCCTCCTGAGCAGGTCTTGCAACCAGTTCTCCCGACACAGGAGGTGTGGCTTGTAGGACCACGAGGCTTTTGACTAGGCTAACTCCTCCTTCTACCTGCATCTTGTGTTTATGCACCCGAGTACTCCCTGGATGGCTGCTGAATGATGCTGGCCAGCTTTTCCATGAACCTGTTGCTAGGCATGGTTGTCCTGTGAGTCTGAAAAGTCAGTTGAGCCCAGTAGCTCTTTTGGTACACTTGAGCTGGTGATCCCCCGTCCCTCTGACTCAACATTTCAATATGGGTGTCTCATAGCATCTCAGACACTTAATATTCCAAACCGAGCACCTCCTCTACCACCATTTCTGCGCCCAGCTTGGTCTGTGAACCTGTACATAAGCCTCCTTCCTTCTTCACTCTCACATTTCTAATTCACCTTCCAAGCACATTCAGAACCTGACCATGTTGCCCATCTTGCCCTCCCTGCCCCATGACAACCACCCCTAGATGTTCAGCAGCTCTCAGCACAGTCTGCCAGCCAAGCCCCTCCATCTACCTTCCTGTGAGAGCACAGTGACTGTCCTCTGCTCCAAGGTCCTCCCAGGACCCCACTGGCTCCTCTGGGCATGCCCCAAACTTTGTGATTTTCCTCAGAGCCCTGCAGCCCTTTATCCCTTGGCCTGTGCTCCCCATTCATCTCTTAGAGACCTCTGCCCCACCCACTGCAGCAGCCCTGGCCCCACCCAGCTCTCACCCTATCCCTTTCTCCTGCACCAGCAGACCAAGAAGCAGGCCCAACAGAGTAATCAGTGGTCGACTTTTTTTTTTTTTTTTTAAATTACTTCTAGGCTAATGCTTAAAAATTGCGAGGCAATGTACTTTTTAAAACTTTTAATTAATTTCTTAGAGACAGGGTCTCACTTTGTATTCCAGGCTGGAGTACAGTGGCTTAATCACAGCTCAATGCAGCCTCCAACTCCTGGGCTCCAGGTGATCCTCCCACTTCAGCCTCCCAAGTAGCCAGGATTACAGGTCGCACCACCACGCCTGGATAATTTAATTTTTTTGGTACAGACAAGGTCTTGTTATGTTGCCCAGACTAGTCTTGAACTCCTGGGCTCAAGGGATCCTCCCTCCTTGGCCTCTGAAAGTGTCAAGATTACAGGCCTGAGCCACCACACCCAGCCTGTTTGTTGAATAAACGAATGAAGAGCAATGAGCTCACACTTTATGCCATTTGTAATAGCAAGTACGGAGTCAACACTTGCCACTGGCAGGCGTGGGAAAGTGGAGTTTCTCATACTCTTAAGAAGGCTACCTAGCAGTATTTCCATAAATCAGACTGGCTCTTGGATAGTGGGTACCTTATAAGAATGGATGTGGGTGAGGGTGCAGATTCAAGGATGTTGCTGAGGCAAATGCTATGTTGGTCCTTCCACATACAAGTTACACACCTGCTAAAGAGGAAGATGTATGCTGTGTCAGGTCGCCAGATGGGTGAGTGAAAATGCAGCATGGGGTCAGCATGCAGGGGATAATCTCATTTTGTAAACTATGACCCTGAGCCCATGAAGGGTATGTGTGTCACAAGGACCTGGGACTGGTTCACCTGCCTCACTTGGGCCAGCTGCACTGATGCCCCACCTGTAAATCCAGGAGATGACACACTCCTCTGAAGGCCTGGAGATCACGTGGTTGGTGAGAAGAGAGTGCTAAGAACAGGCTTGGCTCAGAGGAGGATGCTGCTGGATAAGGTGTTATTATCTATTTGATTAAATTAACACACAGAGGAAAAACTCCAAAGGACAATACCAGGCTGTCAACAAGTGTGCGGCAAGGAGAAGTGAAAGGGAAAGACTGCCACCTGGGGTGAGTCTCAGAAAAGCATAAACACGAAATGCACTATCAGGTCTCTATTGAAAGACGACCTTCACATATTGCTAATTAAAAAAAAAAAAATCGGCCCGGCGCGGTGGCTAATACCTGTAATCTCAGCACTTCGGGAGGCCACAGGAGTTTGAGACCAGCCTGGCCAACATAGTGAAACCCCGTCTCTACTAAAAATACAAAAAAATTAGCCAGGCGTGGTGGCAGGCGCCTGTAACCCCAGCTACTCGGGAGGCTGAGGCAAGAGAATTGCTTGAACTTGGGAGGCAGAGGTTGCAGTCAGCCGAGATTGTGCCACAGCACTCCAGCCTGCGTGACAGAGTGAGACTCTATATCAAAAAAAAAAAAAAAAAAAAAAAAAAAAAAGAACTAACAGAGTGGACTGAATATAAATAAAAATCTCTATCCAGTGTTGTATTTAGATGGTGTATTTGTATGCATGAGGAGGAGTGAATGGCTGATGATGATGTAGTCACTAATGTGGTGACAGGATGGAGAACAGTGTGAAAGTGATCCTTTTAGCAGGACCTGATACAGAGAAGCTAATCCTGAGCATATGGGAAAAGTTTTGAGTGATTGAGTTTAGAATT
>NC_045440.1:148345724-148364530 GCF_002776525.5 Piliocolobus tephrosceles
AAAAAAAAAAAAAAAAAAAAAAAAAAAAAAAAAAAAAAAAAAAAATCACAAAGTCTGATTGTATTCTGGTAATAAAAGAACAAAAATGGCTGGGCATGGTGACTCATACCTACAATCCTAGTACTTTGGGAGGCCAAAGTGGGAGAACTGCCTGAGTTCAGGAGTCCAAGACCACCCTGGACAATACAGTGAGACCCCGTCTCTACAAAAAATTTTTAAAAATTAGCTAGTCTGTAGACCCAGGTACTCTGGAGGCTGAGATGGGAAGAATGCTTGAGCCCAGGAGGTCAAGAAAGCAGTAAGCTGTGACTGCACCACTACACTCCACCCTGGGCAACAGAATGAATCCCTGTCTCAATAACTAACTAACTAAATATTTAAAAATATATACTATACATTTTAAAAGTGGTATTAACTAGGTTAATTTTTTTCTTTATACTATGGCAGATAAAAGGTTTCAGTTTCCTGGAACAAGCCTGTAACAGGAAACCAGGACAGGCAAACACTATGGGCCTCAACCTAGACCTTGCATACTCAAGCAGGAAAACGTAAGAGCTGTCTGGGGTGACAGAAACTGGCTTTTAACAACACACTCCATCCACACTTCGCGGGATTCGGAGGTCCAACTCCAAGCTTTGCTCCATGAGAACACACTTCAGGCAGGGAGAGAGCATGATGTGGACCGTTTTTAAAAATTAAAAGACAGGCTCATGATGAGTCCTCTATAGACGCCAGGCTCCAAGGCCAGGGGCTGGGACAGGCTGGAAATCACCACCATCGAATACTGGAAGTGGAGTTTGAGGACCCCCCTCTTGAGGCCATGCCAACAGCTAACAAATGGGCAATATAAAGAACACCCACTCAGGGCACTGGCTGAGCAACGATCCCACCCACCCACTGGTCACAAAGGTGGCAGCATGAAGAGTTCATTTTTCAAACTCAGGAATTTCAATTTTGAAAATCTCCCTAAGGAATAATCCAAAACAAAAACAATAGATCAATGTTGTTAACAGCAACTGGCTTTCCAGTTTTCTTTAGGTGACCGAAAGCCACATTGCAGTGAGACATTCCTATCACTCTTTTTGGAACTCCTGACTGTTTGATGTGACAAAGCAGTATGCCTGTCATTCCAGAGGACCCTGAACATGGTGACACACTGGGACAGGCAGATTTGGAGTCTCCTGGTCTAGGGTGAGCTGCCAGGATCTCCTCCAGAGCCACTGCCTTCTCTTGCTTCTCATCATCCTCACTCCCTGGACTTCTGCTAACAAGCACTGCTCCCTCTTCATCACCAAGGAGCCCCTACCCCCAGGGTGAAAGCACTTTCAAGAGAGGCGGCTTCTGAGCCACCTGTGAGCACAAGGCAAAACACTGCTAAACTTACCCTAATCTAAACTAACTAACCTAAACTAACCCTAACCTGCAACCTTTCCAGAATTAATGATCAGAAATATGTATCCAAATTGATAGCTTTCTGGCTGCGCACAGTGGCTCATGCCTGTAATGCCAGCACTTTGGGAGGCCAGGGTGGGTGGATCACCTGAGGTCAGGAGTTCAAGACCAGCCTGGGTGACATGGTGAAACCCTGTCTCTGCTAAAAAAACAAAAATCAGCCGGGTGTGGTGGCACGTGCCTGTAATTCCAGCTCCTCCGGAGGCTGAGGCATGAGAATTGCTTGAACCCGGGAGGTGGAATTTGCAGTGAGCTGAGATCCCACCATTGCACCCCAGCCTGAGCAACAGAGTGAGACTCCATCTCAAAAGATGAAAAGCAAATAAACAAACAAAACAAAAAACAACCAAACTGATAGCTTATATACCAGTAACACCTAGTCAGAAAATACGAAGGGAAAAAAATCTATTCAACAAATAGCAACAAGAAACAAGATTAAACCTTAGAAATGCACAGGATCCCTATAAAGAAAGCTGTAAAACATCAAGGAAACACTTGAGGGCACTGATCTGGGAAAACATTTTTTGGGTAAGACCTCAAAAGCACAGAAACAAAAGCAAACTAGACAAATGGAATTACATCAACTAAAAAGCTTCTGTACAGGAAAGGAAACAATCAGCAGAGTGAAGAGACAACATACAGAATGGGAGAAAATATTTACAAACTGTCCATCCAATAAGGGATTAATAACCAGAATGCAGAAAGGAGTCAAACAATTCAATAGAAAGCAACAACTAATCTGATTTAAAAACAGGTAAATGATCTGAATAATTTATCAAAAAAAGACAATATGTATGGCCAACAGGCATATGAGAAAAATTAAAAATAGATCCACTATGTGACCCAGCAATTCCACTGCTTGGTATATACCCAAAAGAAAGGAAGTTAGTATATCAAAAAGATATCTGAACATACATGTTGACTGCGGCACTATTCACAATAGCTAAGATATGGAATCAACCAAAATGTACATCAAATAAATGGATACAGAAAATGTGGTATATGTACACAATGGAATATGATTCAGCTATAAAAATAATTAAATTATGTCATTTGCAGCAACAGGGATGGAACTGGAGGTCATTATGTTAATTGAAACACGCCAGGTACAGAAAGACAAATATTGCATGTTTTCACTTGTATGTGTGAGTTTAAAAAGTTGGTCTCATGGAGGTAGAGGGTAGAATGATGGTTACCAGAGGATGGGAAGGGTAGGGCTGGGGGGAGGTGAACATAGGTAAGTTAATGACTACAGTCAGATATAATGAGTAAGTTCCAGTGTTTGATACCACGGTAAGGTGACTATAGTTACTAATTTATTGTATATTTCAAAACAACCAGAAGAAGAGATGTGAAATGCTTCCAACACAAAAAATGATGTTTGAGGTGACATATCCTAATTACCCTGATTTGATCATTATACATTGTATGCTATCCTTGTATCAAAATATCACATGTACCCCATAAATATGTATAATTATTCAATAAAAAAGAACTTTAAAATACAGGCATATTTTTATTATTTTATGTGGGAAGGGCCGTTCTAAGCAAAATACCAAAAGCAGAAAGCAGAGATCCAGAGATCCACAGCTTATAAATCAAAATCGTATGCGCATTAAAGCTACCAAACTCCAAAAATGGACCTAAAGGCATGCAACAATTTAGTATATGACAAAAGTGGTTTTTCAAATCAATGGAAAGATCAGTAGTATTAGAAATGCCTACGATTTAGGGGAAAAAACGAAGCTGGAGTCCACTCTCACCCCACAAGAAAATATAAATTCCAGACGTATCCAACATTTTACAAGTACCACAGAAAAACAAGAGTTTATTTTAAAAATAATCTTGGAGTGGGGAAAGCCATTTAAAACACAGCACAAAGCCCCAAATGCCTTAAGGCAAACTATTTGACTCTTAAAAATTTAAAATTTTCTATTTTGAAAAAGCCCAAACCAGAACCAAACACCATAATCAGAGTCAAAAGACAAATTGAGAAGTATCTTTTCAACACACATGGAAAAAAATATGAGCTGGTAAATCACAAAGTAATACAAACGGCTAAAACACAAATGAAGGGATTTCAACCTCACCAATAAACGAAAAACGTTGACCTGGCAGGAATGCAGTGACCTGTCAAGCGCACAGGACCAGAGCCGCGGACGGGGCGGAAATGTCAGTGGCAATCTCCCACCGTTACCCACTTGGGAGAGTCCACCGGACAGAGAAACCTACGTCCAGAAGACAGTTAGGAACTGAAAAATCCACGCGCACCGACCCGGCGGAGGACGAGCGGAGCGCCCCCTGCCGCCCCCGAGTTAGTCCAAACGACAGCAGCTTCCCTTTGATGACAGGAAAAAGGGTGTGCGCGCGTGCCTAGAGCGCTAACGGCATCCGAAACTGTTCCAGTTCCTGCCTCTTCATGCACTGGCAGAGTGTTGGCGGGTGACTTATATTTTTCTGACATGCCTGCATTACAAGTATTGCATATTATTTTCAATTTTAAAATTAAGCCAATAAACAAGGAAAATATATGCTGTGTTGCAAAGAGTTGGGCTCATTCATTAAAATAGGGCTCTGACAAAGTAACAGAAAAGACAGCATCGACAGCAAAACGGGGAGAGGATAAGACACCCGGCAAGCAGCACACTCGAAAGCAGCTCGTTTTCGTCTTGACGCGGGAAGACTTTTTACAGCTAAATAAAGTGGCGCTCCCGGTGCGCCGCCGGGGTCTTCATGGGGCTCCTCAGGTTGTGCTTAAAACAGAAAAAGCCTCCATTTTTATATTTTGGGGAAGCTCCCCACCCCTTTCCGGGCCCATCCCAGGGGACACTAGACCCCCAGGAGCGCCGCCAGAAGAGCGGCCCGGGGGTCCGGACTGCGCCCCTAGGACTCCGGCCAACCTGGCCCGAGGCACGGCGCCGGTAGAAAGCGCGCGGGAGGGCCCGAGGGGGAGCAACGCCGGAGATCTGAGGCGATCCAAGGTGGGAGGGACGCCGGGGCTCTGAGGGGGCCCACGGGGGGAGGGGCGCGGAAGGGACCGAGGCCGTCCGAGACGGGCGGGGGCGCGGGAGGGCCCGATGGGGTCCAAGGCCGGGCGAGGGGAAGGGTGGGAACCCCGAACCGGGGAGAGGGCGCGGTCTTGGCCCTGGGGAGGAGGCCGCCGCGCGTCCGTGAGGGGAGGGGACCAGCGTAAACGGAAGAGGCAGTGCGTGCTCGCGGGGAAGAGTCCACGATTCGTATGGAGGACGCGCCGGCTCGGGTGTCCGTGATGGGAGAGGGTCCTGGCCGGCGCCGACACGCGGCCCCCACTCACCGTCCACGCCGCAGCCTCACGCGCGAAGGAGCGGCATCCCGCAGCACCCTCAGACAAAGGGCTGCCCCGCCCCGTCTGCGCAGCCGCCAATCCCTGGGGGCTCCTGCCCCTCAGTTCCCGCCCCCACAGCTGAGTTCGCCAATCCTGGAGGGCAACGCATGTTTACGTCACTTTACCCGCCTCCCCGCCCGAAGCCTCCCTCGGTGACCGACTGCAGGGAGCTCTCAGGCGCCACCGAGAGCCAGGCCTCCGCGATCCCTAGAGGGGCCGAACTGCTCTGGGCAACGGGCCCGGCCGGCACCCCGGCCGCACTTCCGGGCGCGTAGGCTACAGCCCACCTTCGAGCCTTACCCGCTCGCAGTCCCGGTTCCCGAGTTCCTGCCGCCGTCGCCCTGTGGGGGACACCCCTGCCTGCCCCGCAGCCCCTCCTGGATTTGCGCTGGCTCCGGCCGTCCTGGAACTCGAGCTCGTTCCCCCCTCCAAGCCTTTGCCCTTGCGGTCCCCGCTGCTGGGAACGACCTTGCCCTCAGCCGCCTGGCTGGTCCCTGCGCCGCTGCAGTGCGAATGTCGCCTCCTCAGGGGCCCTTTCTCTTCCTTCGTTGCAACACTGAAGTCCTGTTTGATGACTTGCGTGAGGTTATTCCGCCCACTTAAGAGGCTGAGCGCTGCGAGGTCGGAGGCGCAGCCTGTCTTCGCTGTGCCCGGCGCGGCGTGGTCCCGGCAGGGGGCGACACTGAACAGCGACTGCCTCCGTCGCCCACTCGGCCCTGGTGTTTGCTTTTTGATGTGTTTACACCGCGCCCCTGGGGGAGAGGGGCGGGCCACACCCGCGTGGAGGCTCCGGCACAGCCCAGGACCTGACAGCCGCGGCAGGGCGGGTGGGGCTGGTTTGGAGCGGTGCCAGGGGAGGGGAAGGTCGGCGCCGAGTACACTTTCCGCTGGCCTCACTCCCGAAGGCCAGGTCCGCGTCGTCCGTCGGGCGCGTGGCCAGGCCCAGACTCTCAAGAGGCTTCTCCACAGGGTGGGGCTGGGGGCTGCTGGGGGGCGGCAGGGAAGGCTTAAGGTTGTGGGGTGGGCTGGAAGCGAGTGCCCGGCCCGCGCTGTTGGAAGCGGAGGCCGGGAGGATGTGGCGATAATTCCGTAATTGCCATGCACCAGGCAAACACCAAGTCTGCGCTGCGCTTCAGCGAACTTCAAAACAGCAGCCCTTGTGGGCAGGGGTTCGCACTTCACGGAGCTTCCATCCACCAGGCGCGTTTCGAGCAACGGGCCCGTTGCCTGGCGCACTAGAAGCCAATACTGTGGCACCAGTGTTTGAGAAAAGAGAAGGCTTTATTAATTTCAAGGTCGACGGCCAAGGAGACCGGAGGCGCGGCTCGAATGTGTCTTCCATACTGGGCTTAGGTCAAACTTGATGGGTTAGGGAGGACAGGTTGGCATGCAGAAGTGCTGGCGGGCAGGTTTCGATAGGAGGGCTTTAAACTTGGCCATTTATGGTAAGGTGTGGAATGGCAGGTTTCAGCACCACATCTTCCAGGATGATGGACTCTTTCTTTCTGAAAGCGTCCCGCCCCTCAAGCTCCAGTCATGTCTGTCTGCTTGGCTCCGCAGGGAGGAAACGTTGGTTCCGAGTTACGATTTTCCTCCTTTGTGCGTGCCCAAGTTACATGACTTTCCGTTTTGGCTCTGCTATACCGCCTGTTACCAACAGAATAGGGTCAGTTTGGGCCAGTCTTGTGGTTACACACACCTCAGTGTCACAGGATTCCCTCTGCCAAAGGGCTGTGAAGCTCAGGGCCAAGGTGATTGAAATTCAGCTCTACTATTGGATTGTCCTGGATTGTTTTAGCAGTTGAGAGGGATCAAGCTCTGTCCCAGCAACCTTGATCCCAACGAGAACTGATGCTCTGGGACCTTCACCTCAGACCTCAGTGCATCCTGGTTTTTGTTTTTCTCTTTCCTGCACAACTTTATTTTGCAAATGTTCATACATTCATAAAGGTTGAAAGAATAATACAATGAATACCTGCATACCCTTCACTTAGATTTAGCAGCTGACTTCCTCTCTAGCATGTCCCTTCTGTGTCTCTGTGACTGTCTTTCTTCTTCAACAGCACAATGTTTATTGAGTGCTTGTGTGCTAAGCACTAAGTGCTGGGGCTTCATCAGTGAACAGGCAACGTGCCTAACACATCCATGTCTTTCTGGACCATATGTGTGAATGGAGACAGTAGGCAATACGCAGAATAAATGCAGGAATTACAGAGTGTCCAGAGATGGTGAGGACTACAGAAGGTCTGGGCAGGTGCAGTGTGTCTGCTGGTTCACCCTGGCGACATGAGGCAGCAGCTGCCCCCTCTTCCTCTGGCTTCTTCAGTTCTAAGACTAAAGGCTCCAGCTTCTCCTACAGGGCAACAAAGGGGTTTCAGCCCATCCTGGGCTCCAGCTTGAGGTCACAGACCTCAACTTGTCCTTACGCTCCTCATTTTACATCCATCTTCCCTTCCTAACTGTCTGCCCTGTTCGAGCAACAGATGCAAAGACAACAGCCTTACAGGAACTATGTCCCACAATTGTGTGAGGCACAATCTCTGCAACAAATAGTATATGATATATATACACACACAATATATGTATCATTCATAAGTATACAGTTTACTTTTTTGTTTTTGAGACCGAGTTTCACTGTTGTCGTCCAGGCTGGAGTGCAACGGCATAATCGTGGCTCACCGCAACCTCTGCCTCCCGGGTTCAAGCCATTCTCCTACCTCAGCCTCCCAAGCAGCTGGGATAACAGGCACCTGCCACCACGCCCAGCTAATTTTTGTATTTTTAGTAGAGATGGGGTTTCACCATGTTTTGACACCAATTGTTTTGGAAAAACTCAAACTGTTTATTTTTCTGCTCTCACACTGCCACAAGTGGGATTCAAACCCACACCTACCTTAGGAGACCAGAAAATTATTTCAGAAAAACTCTCAAACTCTGTTTTTCCTCTGCTCTCATACACAATAACAATCAACACAGAAGGCTTAGGCAACCCCAAATATATGGGGATTTCTCCCCATCAGCAAGCAATCAATTCTACTGGGCGTCCTCCAATTCAGCTCCTTCACTGTCTACCTGGAGATAGCGCCAGATCCCACAGGATGAGGGCTCAGTTCCCCACTCCCCAATCCCGGACATGAGTCACAGTCTGGGCCTCCGGAACTGATTGACTTCCTTCAAGTTGGCGTTTCCATGACTCCCTCTTTGGGTTTGATTTGCTAGAACAGTTCACAGAACTCAGGGAAAACCTTATGTTTGCCAGTTTATAAGGAAGGATATTACAAAGGATACAAATAAAGAGATGTGTAGGGCAAGGCATGGGGAGAGGGGTGCAGAGCCTCCATGCCCTTGCCGGGCACACCACCCTCCAGGAACCTCCGTGTGTTCAGCTCTCTGGAAGCTTCTACAAACCCAGTCCTCTTGGGTTTTCATGGAAGCTTCGTGACATCAATATTTTTTCCACCAGGCTATGAGGTGGGACCCTCTCTGGAATGATGGTCTTATGACCCACAATTGGAAAGGTAGGGGAAGATTAGGGTCCTGTGGGCAGGAGAAAGTCAGAGAGATTTTGTTTCCTGAGGTCTTCCCCTGTAATCCCAGCTAGTTGGGGGGCTGAGGCAGGAGAATCATTGCTGTAACATCCAACGTTGTAACAAACGACTGTAACAAGGGCTATGGCAGTTATGAGCCAGAAACCATACAAACGTCTGTGTGGGTGGAAAGAGAGAGACCAGAAGTGCTATGCTGGAAACTATTCTTTTGAGGTTGTGTTCACATTTTTTTTTAAACCAATTTAACATATTATGTTACTGTCTTACTTAAGATTGGCATTGACTGTGCAACAGAAACCTGATTACAGTGGCTGAATCAAATAATTTTTCTTTTTTAATGAGTCAGTTTTTCTAGGAATACAGAGCCCATCTAGGGCCACACAATGCCACCAGGCCTCTAGGCTCCCCCTTTATTTTCCATTGGCCATCTTAATAAGCAGCTTCCTTTCTTTCCTTTTTTTTTTTTTTTTTTGCCTCATGATTGCAAGAAGACTGCTTCATTACTAGAATCACATCCAGATTCCAGGCAGAGTAAGAAAAAACAAAAGACAAAAGCAAATGTATGCTCAGTCAACCCCACGTGAAACAGCTGTTTCAGAACTGCACCTTGTGACTTTTATATCTTTTTTGCCTAAAGTGTGTTACCAGTTCTAGCTCCAAGGGTGACTAGGAAAATGTCGTTTTTCAGCTGGGTAAAGTGCCATGTTTAAGATTAAAAATTGCCAAAAATCAGGCTGGGTGCGGTGGCTCACCCCTGTAATCCTAGCACTTTCGGAGGCAGAGGCGGGCAGATCATGAGGTCAGACAGAGATCATCCTGGCAAACAAGGTGAAACCCCGCCTCTACTAAAAATACAAAAAAATTAGCTGGGCGTGGCGGCGGGTGCCTGTAATCCCAGCCACTCGGGAGGCTGAGGCAGGAGAATGGTGTGAACCTGGGAGGCAGAGCTTGCAGTGAGCTGAGATTCGGCCACTGCACTCCAGCCTGGGTGACAGAGCAGGACTCCGTCTCAAAAAAAAAAAATTGCCAGAAATCCCTGATAGTGTTTTTTTGATGCAACCTGAGAACTTACAGGTAATCAATTTGACACCAGATAAGTGATAAAGAGTAAACTTAAAAATCAATTTAAAATTCATGACTTCAGATCTTATTTCATTAACTATCATTCAGTTTATCCTCAACCTAATTAATATGTACAACTGAGGATATTTAGAAATACTGTGTTCAGAGAAGAGAAATAAACATTTCTTATGGGGAAATATACTATAAGGCTGATAACACATTGATTTTTAAAAATATATTTGACTGCTATGTCCTTATTGCTTTATTTTTGCTTTATTGAGGTATAAATCGCACGTACTTTAAGTATAGTTTGATGAAAATGTTGACATAAGTAGATACCCGTGAAACTATCCCTAGGATTAAGATACTAAACATGTCCATCAACCCCAAACGCCCCCATCCCTGGGTCTGCTTTCTGTCACTCTAACTCAGTTTGTACTTTGTATGGTATTATATAATCATAGAAGATATATTATTTTAGAGTATGGGTGGATCTAGCCTCTTTCACTCAGCAGAGATATTTTGAGATTTAGCCATCTGCTGTGTATATCAATAGTGTGCTCCTTTACATTGTTGGGCAAGACTCCCAACAATTGTATTGTACATACCACAATTTTTAATCCATTCACCTGATACTGGACATGGGTTGTTTCCATTTTTTAGCTAGAGCCATTTGTATGTAAGTTTTTGTGTGTATCTGTGCTCCCTTCTTTCTTTCTCTTTTTGTTCTTTCCTCTTTCTTTTCTTTCCTTTTTCTTTTTGTCTTTTTTCTTTGCTTTCTTTCTTTCATTTTTCTCCTTCCTTCTTTCCTTTTCTTTCTTTCTTTCTCTCTTTCTTTCTTTTTCTTTCTTCTTTCTCTCTTCCCCTCTTTTTCCCTCCCTCTCTCTTTCTCTCTCTCTCTTCTTTCTTTTGAGACGGAATCTCACTCTGTTGTCCAGGCAGGAGTGCAATGGCATGATCCAGGCTCATTGCAACCTCTGCCTCCTGGGTTCAAGCAATTTTCCTGCCTCAGCCAACTGAGTAGCTGGGATTACAGGCAAACACCACCACGTCTGGCTAATTTTTGTATTTTCAGTAGAGATGGAGTTTCACCATGTTGGCCAGGCTGGTCTTGAACTCCTGACCTCAAGTGATCCACCCGCCTCTACTCCACAAAGTGCTGGGATTACAGGTGTGAGCCACTGCACCCCAGCATGCTTTTGTTTCTTTTAAAGAAACTGTCAACCTCTTTCTAAAGTGTTTTTCACCACTTTACCCTCCTTGAGCAGTATGTGGCAGCTCCAGTTGCTCCATATACTTGCCTACCCTTGGTATTGTCAATCTGTACAAATTAGCCATGCTGGTGGGAGTACAGTGGCATCTCATGTGTTTTTCTTTTTTTGAGATGGGGTCTCACTCTGCTGCCCAGGCTTGAGTGCCTTGGCATGATCTTGGCTCACTGCAACCTCTGCCTCCCAGGTTCAAGTGATTCTCCTGCCTCAGCCCCCCAACTAGCTGGGATTACATGCGTGCACCACCATTCCCGGGTAATTTTTGTATTTTTAGTAGAGACAGGGTTTCGCTGTGTTGGCCAGGCTGGTGTCAAACTCCTGACTTCAAGTGATCCACTTGTCTTGGCCTCCCAAAGTTCTGGGATTACAGGTGTGAACCACCGTGCCCAGCCTCATTGTGGTTTTTATTTGCATTTCTTTAATGCTTAATGGTGCTGAGCGTCTTTTCATGTGCTTATTTACTATGTAGATATATTCTTTGGCGAAGCAGCTGTTTACATTTTTTGCCCATTTTAAACAGTCATTTGTCTTACTGAGTTATGAATTATTTATAGGATTGGATACAGGTCCTATGTTGCAAATATATGTTTTGCAAATATTTTCTCACAGTTGTGCCTTTTCATTTCATTTCGAGGAGCAAAAGTTTTAAATTTTGATAAATTAATTAACTGATTTCTTTCCTTGAAAGTTCATATTTTGTTTCTTATTTAGTAAATTCTTGGGCGGGCACAGTGACTCACGCCTGTCATCCCAGCACTTTGGGAGGCCAAGGCGGGAAGATTACTTGAGGTCAAGAGTTTAAGACCAGCCTGGCCAACATGGCGAAACCCCTCCTCTACTGAAAATACAAAAATTAGCTGGGCATAGTGGTGGATACCTGTAATCCCAGCTACTCAGGAGGCTGAGGCAGGGAGAATCACTTGAACCTGGGAGGCAGAGGTTGCTTGTTCACTGATGTAGCCTTGGCGCTTAGTGTTTAGCACACAAGCACTCAATAAAACAAAAAGTAATAATAATAAAATTAATTAATTCTTGCCAAGTCAAGGTCTCTAAGGTTTTCCCCTAAGTTTTTTTTTTTTTTCTTTTTTCTTTTTTTGAGACCGAGTCTTGGTCTGTTGCCCAGGCTGGAGTGCAATGGCGCGATCTCAGCTCACTGCAACCTCCGCCTCCTGGGTTCAAGCAATTCTCCTGCCTCAGCCTCCTCAGTAGCTGGGATTACAGGCGCCTGCCACCATGCCTGGCCAATTTTTAGTAGAGATGGGGTTTCAGCCTTCAGCTCCTGACCTTGTGATCTACCTGCCTTGGCCTCCCAAAGTGCTGGGATTACAGGCGTGAACCAAGGCACCCGACCTCCTATATTTTCTTCTTCTAAGTTTTATACATTTAGTTGATGATACAATTGAGTCAATTTTTATATATTGTATGAGGTAAGGACTGGAGTTCACTTGTGTTACTCAGTGGTTTCAATATTTCTTGAAAATGATACTCTAATCTTTTTTAGACAGGGTTTTGCTCTGTTGTTCAGGCTGGAGTGCAGTGGTGCCATCATGGCTCACTGTATTCTTAACCTCCTGGACTCAAGCAATCTTCCTGCCTCAGCCTCCAAAGTTGTTGGGACCACAGGAGCCACTGCGCCAGGCTAATTTAAAATTTTTTTGTGTGGAGACAGGGTTCCCCTATGTTGCCCAGTCTGGTCTTGAACTCCTAGGCTCAAGTGGTCCCCCTACTTTGGCCTCCCAAAGTGCTGGGATTACAGGTATGAACCACCCTGGCCTGACAACTCTAATCTTAAAATAATCTTTTGTATATTATATGTGCTATCTGTAATATAAGTTATAAATACTTTTCTCAGTTTGTCATTTTTTTACTTTGTTGGTTTTGATCATGTAAAAAAATTTCATGTGGTTAAATTTATGGATATTTTCTCTCTTGTTTCTTGATTTTGAGTAATAGTAAAATTTCCCTAACTTTCAGTTTCTAGAATAATTTATTCATGTTTTCATCTAGTACTTGTTTGGTTTTGTTTCTTTACAATTACCTCTCTGTTCCATTTGCAGTTTATTCTGCTACATGGTGTGGAGAATGGATCTAATTTTATCTTCCAAATGGCTAGCTGGTTATTCCAATACCCACATTATGACATTTATCCTTAACCCATCATTTGATTATATCAAATTTCCATAGGGGAACAGTCTCCACAGTTGATGTTCTGACTTTTGGAAATGCTCAGAGCTTAGCCCATGGGCAGAGAAAACTCTGCACATAGAAGAAGCTACATGGGATATCTGGGAGCCAGGGTGCTCCCCACCCCTCCCCAAACACAACAGGGGCCAGTGGTGACTGTGATTCTTGCCCCTCAAGCCTCAGGCAGGTGGTCCAGCTGAAATTTGCCCAGCAAAGGCCCTATTTCCCCCCCAGGCCCTGGAGCTTTTTTTGGAGGGTTCTGTTGGACTCAACGACGACACACAAAGCAGCACAGCTCAGAGCACATGCTGGCCAGCCAGCAGAGAGCTGGTGAATGAATATGCCGAGGCAATGGAAGACATACCACTGGGTGGGACGGTCATCACCCAGACATCTGCTGACAGTGCCGACTATATGGTTACCTGCAGACTCAGATGTTACCTGCAGACTCAGATGACCGACCCACCCACAATTTTGAGACTGATGATGTTACACAAACATATACACCCCAAGGGGGGTGTGAAAAGGTTTATTTTATACATAATTGAGGGCAGCAGCGAGGCTTCCCAGGTGGGTCCAAAATGGCTTGAGACAGCAAGGAAAGGAGGCTGGACTGGGTTTTTATTTTGGTTGGGGTGGGACTGATGGGAGAGTCCCCACATGCAGGCAGGGGCTTCTGTGGTTCGAATCTTCTGGTGTTACTAAAGAAGGGAGCACCCAGGCTTTCTTACCGGTTTCCCCAGGTGTGAGCACAAAGGAAAGAGGGAGGGTGAGACTTAAACACTGACAATAATCAAACATCAAAAAATGGCCCCAGATTGCTCATTACACCATGTGAGAAGTATGTTTTGCAGTGAGCAGGTCTATGCATATCTACCGCCAAAGGCAGAGGGAGATGAGAGGTCAAAGAGGCTGATAAGTAATTTCCCAGAAGAAAACATTCAACAGGGACTTAGAAACAAAAGTCATGTCTTAGGCAGCTTTGAGACAATGGATCCCTGCACCTGCCCTCCAAAAAGTAGCAAGCGTTTTGGTAAAACATGTGCAGCTGGTTATGTCTCAGACTTCCCTGCAAAACTTGTGACCAATGGGGAGGTTAGATAAGCATCCTTATGAGGGGTTATCTATGCCACAGGCATTGTGTAAAGACCTTGCCACAGGACCCTTTCATATGCCAGAGTCAACCACTGCTCATCACAGTGGCTTTGCCTCAAGAGGGCATCATTCTTGCCAGGCAACAGGCTATTTTCCTACACTCCACTCTGTGAAACCCACCCTTATTATCTCAAGTGCCCTCCTATTCTGGAGGAGTCCCTGGGCCCAGAGGGAGGGTGCTTGATATATAGCTTTAGCAGCAGAGCATTGCTGACGGAAAACAGACTGGGCCCAGCAGGATTCCAAATGAAGGAGATTTGCCAGCTTTGTTGAACCATCTCTAGTCTTTGCAATAGGGATATGGTCGGGCTCTGTCCCCACCCAAATCTCATTTTGAATGGCTGTGTCCCCACCCAAATCTCATGGGCATTGTAGCTCCCACAATTCCCACATCATGGGAGCAGCCTGGTGGGGGTTGAATTATGGGAGTGCGTCTTTCCTGTGCTGGTCTTGTGATAGTGAATGAGTCTGGTGAGATCTGATGGTTTTAAACATGGGAGTTTGCCTGCTCAAGCTCTTTTTGCCTGCCGCCATCCATGTAAGATGTGACTTGCTCCTCCTTGCCTTCTGCCACGATTGTGAGACCTCCCTAGCCATGTGGAACTGTATGTCCATTAAACCTCTTTCTTTTATAAATTGCCCAGTCTTGGATATGTCTTTATCAGCAGCATGAGAACAGACTAATACAAATGCCATTTTTGTTTTCTCAGAAGAAGTAAAATGAGAGATATGTAACAATAATTTGAATAGTAGAAATATAATGTGCAGAAGGATTACAATCAAAAAGAGAATCTGGGCTGTGTGTGTTGGCTCACACTTGTAATCCTAGCATTTTGAGAGGCCCAGGCAGGAGGAATGCTTGAGTTTGAGACCAGCTTTGGCAACATAATAAGACTCTGTACACACACACACACACAAATTAGCTGGGCATGGTGGCACACACCTGTGGTCCCACCTACTGTGGGGGCTGAGATGGGAGGATCACTTGAGTCTGGGAGGTCAAGGCTGTAGCGAGCTGTGATTGTGCCATTGCACCCCAGCCTGAACAACAGAGTAACATCCTGTTTCTTTTTTAAAAAAGAGAGACAGAGACAGAATTTGTATGCCAAAATGGAAAAAAAAGAACTTATTCCATTAATGAGCCAACTAAAAACATCATGAATAAACTTAAAACAGGCATGTGCCACCGCACCCAGCTAATTTTTGTATTTTTAGTAGAGATGGGGTTTCACCATGTTGGCCAGGCTGGTCTCAAACTCCTGACCTCAGGTGATTCGCCCACCTTGGCCTCCCAAAGTGCTAGGATTACAGGCATGAGCCACCATGCCCGGCCTAGACACCATTTCTTATTTGACAATGGTTCCTATATAATTGTAATGTACCAAATTAGCCTAATATGTCTCTCTTGGCCTTTCAGGAGCCCTAAATTTTTTTTTTTTTTTTTTTTTAGTTTGAGATGGAGTCTCACTCTGTCACCCAGGCTGGAGTGCAGTGGCATGATCTTGGCTCACTGCAACCTCCACCTCCTGGGTTCAAGCAATTCTCCTACCTCAGCCTCCTGAGTAGCTGGGACTACAGGTGCATGCTGCCATGCCCAGCTAATTTTTTGAATTTTAGTAGAGATGGTGTTTCACCATGTTGCCTAGGCTGGACTTGAACTCATGAGCTCAGGCAATCCACCTGCCTTGGCCTCCCAAAGTTCTAGGATTACAGGCGTGAGCCATTGCACCTGGCCCCATTGTTTTTTCAAAATTAATTAATTAATTTTTTTTTGTAGAGACAGGGTCTTGCTATATTACTCAGGTTGATCTTGAACTCTGTGAGTGATCCTCCCACCTTGGCCTCCCAAAGTGCTGGGATTGCAGGCATGAGCCACTGTGCGTGGACACAATGTGGCAAGTTGTGTTTTTGTTTTTGTTTTTTTTGAGACATGGTCTTGCTCTGTCACCTAGGCCACAGTGCAGTGGTACGATCTCAGCTCACTGCAACCTCTGTCTCCCAGGCTCAGAGGACAGCAGTGGCCCACATTCCTCGCACTTGTAACAGCCAATGTGAAAACTTTGATCCAGAGCAACAATTCTCAGTCTCCTCCTGATCTGGCTCAGGCATTATGGCCCCACTGCACACTCAGCACCTTGGGGCAAACTTCCTGTGAAAGTCCTCAATGCAGTGGATCTGGCTGGTAGCATCCACCGTGAAGGGGGTGCCCTCGAGGCCGCGGTGACACACCAGGTAGGTGAAGCAGCTGGGGTGGTAGTCCTTCCCCATAGCCCGCAGGATCCGGTCCAGGGTGGGCTGGGAGCACGTGGCACATTTCTCCAGGGTGGCCACGTAGCAGCCCTCGCAACACGCCCTCTCTCCACGGCGTAGAAATGCTGGCCCCGAAGCTAGGCCCCGCATGTAGAACACACAAAACAGCCCACATGAAAGACGCGATCGAGGGCCACAACCCCAGCCCCATCCCCGACCACATCTCCGCAGCCACCACACTGGCCAAAGTACTCCCCGCTGGGCGGGTGGTTCATGTGCACCTGCTTCTTCGACAGCCTGACAAGCTCATCCTCCGGAGGTGGCTCAGGGGCAGCTGGGGCCCGTGCTCGCGTCCTCTTCCTTCTCCTGCGGGGCCAGAGACCCCCACAGCTTCCTCTTTGGCCCCTGGCCCTGGCTCTCTCTGGCTCCTACAGCCAGGCCCCCAGACTTCACCTCGGCCTGGGACAGGAAAGTGGGGGCCCGGGAGGGGCCCAGAGGCCTGAAAGGTTCCCCGCCTGGGTGGGCCGCAGCCCCTCACTGACTGTGCCACCTTCGCTTGCACGGGGATGGCCGGCCGGGATGCTGGCGGCAGCATAAGAGGCTGCAGTGGGGCCTCCATAGGGAGACGCGTGAAGCGCCAGGCTGGGTTCAGCTTCAGGGAGCCCAGGCGGGAGGCAGGAGGTGGCGGGGGCTCCTCCGCCTGTTAGTCTGGTCCAGGGGCGCATGACCCTGACCCCCCTTCAGCTCGGCCAGTGTGCTGCTCAGCAAGTCTATCTCCGCGTCCAGGCTTCCGGGGAGAAGGCCCCCCACCCCGTCTGCAGGGAGCCCCTGAGTGCGCTGGAATACTCCATGGGACCCCACCCAGGCCGGCCCTGATCCTCTGGTCCCCCTGGGGCCTGGTAACACTGCTCAGATGGGAGAGGACAAAAAATGACCCTGGAGTGGGGCTGGAATGCTGCTCCGTGGCCTGGTGGTGGCTCCAGGGTGCTTCGGGGGATCGCTGTCCCCTGAGGGGCCCTGGTGGGCTCTGGCTGCTTCAGGGGCAGTCAGGTGAGCCCTGACACGGCCTGGAACAGGCAACTCCAGACAGCGGTCTTGAAGCCCCGGGCCTCTGGCCTTCAACCCCTCTTCGTCCTGTACCTTGTTTGGGACTCCAGAAAAGAAAACTTTTTCTGCCATGCCCGGCGAATTTTTGTCTATTTTGCAGAGACGGGGTTTCACCATGTTGTCCAGGCTGGTCTTGAACTCCTGGACTCAAGTGTTCTGCCCACTTGGCCTCTCAAAGTGTTGGGATTACAGGCATAAGCCACCGTGCCTGGCCACCAGGGGCCCTAATTGTTATGTCCAAGTTAGTTCAAGTCAAAAAAACTTAATTTTAGAATTTGAAATGTGATTTTGGGAAGTGTGTCAAATATCAAAGGTTTAAAACACCTGATATTAAAATAAGAAAGGTTTAAAACACTTGATCAACATAGGATGACAGTTCACTGTAAGATAATAGTCATTCATTTAGCCGAAGTGGTAATTCAAAGATTTCAGAAAGCAAAAACCTCTACACTTTGATAGAAGAAAAACTAAATGAATTAAAATAATAAAAAATGATAGAGAGGAGACTCAGTTTTTGGAACAATTAAAAGACCTAAGAAAGACAGCATGAGACAGAATCTGTCTCTCCTCTCCCTGTTTTTTTTGGAGTTTACTCAAAAGGTGAATACAAATATTTTTCTTATTAATATTATTATACAAGAAATTATTGTTCAAAAGAGAAAACCAAATTTTATTTTTGTATTAATCCATTATCAATACTAAAGCTAATTTTAATACAACCTTATAAACTAATCCATCCAGTCTCAGCTTTTGACTACACAAGATTTCCATAGTCCATTTATGACTTCCTATACATTTTTTCTACTTTTTTCCCTTTCCCAACTTTTAGATCCATTTAGACTTACATGATTTTTCTTTCATTTTGAAACAACTTGTAAATAACCTCTAAACTAGAGAAAATTATGTTTTCTTTAGCAAAAACCACTGAGTGTGGTGGCTTATGCCTGTAATCCCAGTACTTTGGGAGGCCGAGGCAGGAGGACTGCTTGAGCACAGGAGTTCAAGATGACACTGGGCAAGATGGTGAGACCTTGTCTCTATAAAAATAAAAAACTTAGAAATAAAGGTAGTTGGGTGCAGTGGCACACCCCTATAGTCCTAGCTGCATGGGAGGCTAAGGTAGGAGGATAACTTGAGCCCAGGAGTTTGAGGCTGCAGTGAGCTATGATCACACCATCGTACTCCAGCCTGGGTGACAGAGCCAGACTTTGTCTCCAGAAAACAAAACAAAAGGAAAAAAAAAAAAACCGGTCAGGCGCGGTGGCTCATGCCTATAATCCCAGCACTTTGAGAGGCTGAGGCGGGTAGATCATGAGGTTAGGAGATCGAGACCATCCTGGCTAACACAATGAAACCCTGTCTCTACTTAAAAAAAAATACAATACCAAAAAAAAAAAAAAAAAAATAGCCGGG
>NC_045440.1:148364930-148384033 GCF_002776525.5 Piliocolobus tephrosceles
AAAAAAGGAGAAGAAAAAAACAAACCACATCCTGATGTTTTATTATTATTTTTTGAGACAGAGTCTCGCTCTGTCACCCAGGCTGGAGTGTACTGGCGTGACCTCTGCTCACTGCAACCTCCGCCACCTGGGTTCAAGCAATTCTCCTGCCTCAGCCTCCCGAGTAGCTGGGACTACAGGCGTGTGCCACCACGCCCAGATAATTTTTGTATTTTTAGTAGAGACACGGTTTTGCCCTGTTAGCCAGGCTGGTCTCAAACTCCTGACCTCAAGTATCTACCTGCCTTGGCCTCCCAAAGTGCTGGGATTACAGGCCTGAGCCACTGCACCCGACCTCGTATCTCTTTTTATAAACTTCTTCACCGAAAACATATCCTTCTTTGTATACTCTGTATATACAATTGTTTCTTTTATATCTAGTAGTTTTAATTACATATATTAACTACAGTTTTAGTAGCCCTAATTTCCAGTGAAAAACTTTTTGAACTGTTTTTTTTTTTTTTTTTTGTGAGACAGAGTCTCGCTCTGTGGCCCAGGCTGGAGTGCAGTGGCCGGATCTCAGCTCACTGCAAGCTCCGCCTCCCGGGTTTATGCCATTCTCCTGCCTCAGCCTCCCGAGTAGCTGGGACTACAGGCGCCCGCCACCTTGCCCGGCTAGTTTTTTTTTTTGTATTTTTTAGTAGAGACGGGGTTTCACCGTGTTAGCCAGGATGGTCTTGATCTCCTGACCTCGTGATCCGCCCGTCTCGGCCTCCCAAAGTGCTGGGATTACAGGCTTGGGCCACTGCGCCCGGCCTGAACTGTTCTATATCAGTATTTGTAAATAAAAACTATTTCATAATTTTTTAGGAAGACATTTACTCAATTTTTACATGTCTAAATATACTTAGCTTTTCTGCACCTTATAAAAATAAGATGCTAGGCTGGGCGTGGTGGCTCATGCCTGTAATCCCAGCACTTTGGGAGGCCGAGGAGGGCGGATCACGAAGTCAGGAGTTCAAGACCAGCCTGACCAAAATGGTGAAATTCTGTCTCTACTAAAAATACAAAAATTAGCCGGGCATGGTGGTACGCGTCTGTAATCCCAGCTATTCAGGAAGCTGAGGTGGGAGAATCGCTTGAACCCAGGAGGTGGAGGTTGCAGTGAGCTGAGAGTGAGCCACTGTACTCCAGCCTGGGTGACAGAGTGAGACTCTGTCTCAAAAAAATAAATAAATAGGCCGGGCACGGTGGCTCATGCCTGTAATCCCAGCACTTTGGGAGGCCGAGGCGGGTGGATCATGAGGTCAGGAGATCGAGACTATCCTGGCCAACACAGTGAAACCCCGTCTCTACTAAAAATACAAAAAAATTAGCCAGGCGTGGTGGCGGGTGCCTGTAGTCTCAGCTGCTTGGGAGGCTGAGGCAGGGGAATGGCGTGAACCTGGGAGGTGGAGCTTGCAGTGAGCTGAGATTGCACCACTGCACTCCAGACTGGGCAACAGAGGGAGACTCTGTCTCAAAATAAATAAATAAAATAAAAAATAAAAATTAAAAATAAGATGTGAAAGTATATAAACTTAAACTTATTTTTAATAATGTTTCAGTATTTTAACTTACCTAGAAATGTATCAGATATTTTATCTATTACTTAATGTAACAAAACATGACTTTTTTTTGAGACAGGGTCTCACTCTTTCACCCAGGCTAGAGTGCAGTGGTGCAATCTCGGCTCACTGCAAACTCTGCCTCCCAGGTTTGAAGGATTCTTGTGCCTTAGCCTCCCCAGTAGCTAGAACTACAGGCATGTGCCACCACATTCAGCTAATTTTTGTATTTTTTTTTTGGTAGAGGTGGGGTTTCACCATATTGGCCAGGCTGGTCTCAAACTCCTGACCTCAAGTGATCTGCCTGCCTTGGCCTCCCAAAGTGCTGGGCAAAATGTGACTTTAAGATTTAAAATTACTGAAAATAATTTTGAAACTATGACACAAGTACCATCCTAACGTCTTCCCCAGACATTCTGGGGAAGTACCCACATGGCACCCAGGGATGAGTATGAGGAGCATGGCCCATCTGGGTCCTGAATTTACATGTAGAAAGCTCATTACAGAGGACAGATGTGAAGACACGTCTGCATCTCCCAGCATAGTCAGGAGGCACAGCTGGGGCAGAGAGAATTCCACACGTCAGTAGGCCTCACCATGGCCATTTGTTTAGAGCCCATAATTGAATGGGTCTAAGACCTAAGCTCACAGACAAGTTAAACAAGTATCAAAAACATCACGGAATCAACAGTTTTATGACCTTAAAACATGTAGCAGAGATATCCTAAACCTGTCTGACTAGTAGACCAAGGAGAACGTGTCTAAATTAATACTGACAATCCTGAAGACATTCCTATCTCACCAACAATTTAAAATCTAGTTTTATTTACCAAAGATTACTAAAGTCACATGAACTTGAAAAATATTTGGGCTTATTAACTTATGAGCACTTATTTATAAATCAATTTGGTACCATGTAGACACCACACACACACAAATAAAACACAAAGATTTTATAGCTTTGATTTTAAAATTTTAGCAACGAGATAGGTAAAACTCACTATTTTAAAACAACCGTTGGATTCAAACTTTGCAAATGAAACAAGTTAATCTGTCCCACACGACCAAAGACCTTACTGAGTTTTAGAGGAAAAAAGGATAACAAATTTACATCTCAAAGCACAGAGCAAGAATTTAAGCTTTTTTTTTTTGAGACGGAGTCTCGCTCTGTTGCCCAGGTTGGAGTGCAATAGCGGGATCTCGGCTCACTGCAAACTCCACCTCCCGGGTTCAAGCAATTCTCCTGCCTCAACTTCCTGAGTAGCTGGGATTACAGGCACCTACCACCATGCCCAGCTAATTTTTGTAATTTTAGTAGAGATGGGGTTTCACCATGCTGGCCAGGCTGGTCTCGAACTCCTGACCTCAGGCAATCAGCCTGCCTTGTCCTCCCAAAGTGCTGGGATTACAGGGGTGAGCCACCGTGCCAAGCCAGGGAGGAACTTTTTGTTGTTGTTGGAGGTGTCTCGGTCTGTCGCCCAGGCTGGAGTGCAGTGGCACAATCTCAGTCCACTGCAACCTCTTCCTCCTGGGTTCAAGTGATTCTCCTGCCTCAGACTCCCAAGTAGCTGGGGTTACAGGCGCCCACCACCATGCTTGGCTAATTTTTGTATTTTTAGTAGAGACGGGGTTTCACTAATTGGCCAAGCTGGTCTTGAACTCCTGACCTTGTGATCTGCCCGCCTTAGCCTCCCAAAGTGCTGGGATTACAGGCGTGAGCCACTGCGCCTGGCCTAACCTTTTTAAAAAGGAGTCTGAGTGTGTTATAGGACAGTAAAAAATGGATGCCATAGATGCCAAGGTAACACAAAATCATAGAAATTCACTACAGCATTTTATAAGGAAACTAATTTTTTTTTTTTTTTTTGAGATGGAGTCTCGCTCTTTCGTCCAGGCTGGAGTGCGGTGGCGTGATCTCAGCTCACTGTAAGCTCTGTCTGCAGAGTTCACACCGTTCTCCTGCCTCAGCCTCCCAAGTAGCTGGTATTACAGGAACCCGCCACAACACCTGGCTAATTTTTTGTATTTTTAGTAGAGATGGGGTTTCACCATGTTAGCCAGGACGGTCTCGATCTCCTGACCTCATGATCTGCCCGCCTTGGCCTCCCAAAGTGCTGGGATTACAGGCGTGAGCCACCGCACCAGGCAGGAAACTAATTTCATTTACATAGGTAGCTTCAAATTGAGCCTCCACTTTCCAACTGGACCACTGAGCTCAGGGTGGAGCCCATTAACTAATAGGGCCAAGAAGGCACTTGCAGTTTCCTGGCTCTAATACATACATATATGAAAAGCAGGTGCAACATTTAGATCTCCCAAAATCAAGGGTTCTATTTTACACAGAATCCTGGGTCCCCCAAAAGGGGGCAATGCCACGGGACGGGACACAGTGACGCTTCCACAGTGCACCTCACAGCAAAGACATTCCCCTGAGGCTGAGTGGCCTGTCACCAATCAGCCCACCCCCCACAGGAGGCTTGTCTCTCAGTGGCGAGTGTTTCTATGGCTTCCAGGTGTCCAAACCATGTTTTTCTTATCTAAACACAAAGAAATGAGTCGCTCCCTATAGTAATAGCCACTCATGGCAAACACCGTCAGCCATCTCCAAAACTGCAGCCCTCACCAGGACTTGTCAACCACCATATACCCAAAGGTCCTGTTCTCTCAGAGTACAAAATAATTCCTGGTATCCCCCAAAGCTAGAGGGATCAGGAACTCAATGCCAAAGACAGCAGAACTTTACACTTGAGAGAAACCTCATGACTCGGGACTCTACAAGGAACGCAGAAGACTCCCAAAAGGGGATGTGTGTTGCCTTTTTGTGTTCTTCAGGAGGTCTCAGGGCTGCTACGTCTCTAGATTTCTGCATGTGGTATCAAAGATGGCAATGGGAAGGAGAAGCAGAAGTGGAAGGAAATGGAAGAACAAGTCTTGGCGGAGCCAAATTAAGGAGCTCTTAAGCTTTCCAGAAGGCAGAAGTCATGCCATCAAACCAGAGGCGCCAAACATATAATATAAAAAGGGTGGAGGGTGTTTTAACTGACTGAAAAGAACATTCCCAGAAACAGGGTCCAAAATAGAAAAAAGCCGAAAGGTCTCCCCGGCACTGCAAAATATATAAGAGCCTGAATATCTGCTTTTAATTAAGCTGACTTCTGACCACAGAGCTCCTTTAAAAAGATCTTTTCTTTTTTTCTTTTTTTTTTTTGAGACGGAGTCTCGCTCTGTCACCCAGGCTGGAGTGCAGTGGCCGGATCTCAGCTCACTGCAAGCTCCGCCTCCCGGGTTCACGCCATTCTCCCGCCTCAGCCTTCCGAGTAGCTGGGACTACAGGCGCCCGCCACCTCGCCCGGCTAGTTTTTTGTATTTTTAGTAGAGACGGGGTTTCACCGTGTTAGCCAGGATGGTCTCGATCTCCTGACCTCGTGATCCGCCCGTCTCGGCCTCCCAAAGTGCTGGGATTACAGGCTTGAGCCACCGCGCCCGGCCAAAAGATCTTTTCTCTAATGACAATTCCTCCTCAAGCCGTTTCACATTCACTTCTGCTGCTAGCTGGTTCTCCACCAAATGGCAGCCCAGAGACGTGGCCATCACACTGCAGTGTTGCTCGCCACCCTTCCTTACCACAGTGTGACCGAGGGCTCTCCATTCCCAATCCCTCTAAAGCCGCCAGCATTTTCAGGGAGTCCCCACACTCACGAGGTTGTCCACAAGTGTCTAAAAAGTGAGCCGCAGCAACTGCACATGGAAGTGACTGCCACTCTGCGGTTTCCCCACCCATTCCTTGGTCTGTCAGCTGGGACTGCCAAATGTTCCATGGTGAGCAGGTCTATGCAAACCTACCCCCAAAAGCTGAGAGGCTGAAGAAAGAGGCTGACAAATCCAGTTCCTCAGAAAATAAACATTTAATAGGAATTTGCAAACAGAAGCAATGTTTCGATCCCCACACCTGTCCTGCAGAAAGTACTGTTTATAGAGCAAGCTTTTCTGGTAAAACATGTGCAGCTGTCACATCTCAGACTTTCTTGCAAAATTCATGACTGCTGGAGAAGTTAGGTAAGCATCTTTATGAGGGTTTATCTATGCTACAGGCATTGTGTAAAGACCTTGGTGCAGGAGTCAACCATTGGCCATTATGGCAATTTTGCTTGAAGATGACACCACCCTTGCCATGCAACAGGCTATTTTCCTACAGTGTAAAGGGTTTACCTCTGGATACAATGTGAATCCTTCCTCCTCGTTTACATTATTTTTCTGTCCATCTAAACTTGCTAAGGATTCTTTCATGCTCTTGCCAAAAATGGTCTTAGAGAGAGCTTAACAGACACTAAGGCTTGGCTTTGGAAGTGGTGTTAAGGGAATGTGTTAAGTGGTGGAATTACGTGTGATATATATTTTCCCTTTTTCAAATCTGCATTTTCTAGAATTATGTTGATTTTAAAATTAAAAAAATGTAAATTGGGCAAGCCACATTTGAAATCTGGACTGCAACCCTCTCAGGGGCTTCTGTGCAGCATGTGATGTCACCACCTCAGTGCTGCAGTCCTTGGTGGGCCCCAGCCCCCACATGAGGTGAGAAGGGATCACACGACAGTTGAGGCAGCACCAGAGTGGGCAGGGGTGGGCACCAGTTCTCACTTGTTCACTGATGTAAGCCTGTTACAGGACCAACAGGTTTGTATGCCAGCTGCATAGTAACAGGCCAATGACACTGAGACAGCAGGGATGCAGTCGAGAGTTTAATTATTGTAGGGCACCAAGTGAGGAGATGGGAAGAGACCCTCAAATCCATCTGGGGTTTTTAAGGGGATCATGGAGGGTGAGGGGCTGGAAAATTGGGGTAGTTGATTGGCCAGGGCAGAGGGGATGACATCACCAGGGTGTGGAAACTGCATTCTTTGGTGTGGTCTCAGACCAGCTCAGTCAGTAGTCATATGGGTATGCAGGACCTGAAGGCGTATCTCAAAGGGAAAACTTAAATTTCATAATGTTCAACTTGTTATCTATAGAGCAGTTGAAGGGAACTGTAATCTAGGGTCTATGTGACTCCAGTCAAGGAGAAGGCTGACCGAATGACGAACGCTGAATGTGCTGCAAGCTTCATTTACTTTCATTTCTCCCCTCTTCTTCCCTGATTAATTTGATAAAGTTTATAGGGGCAGTTTCAAGCCCTTCTACAAATACCATTCGGAGTCCTATGCAGCAGCTAGGGCAATGAGTGCGTGGCAGGGGCCACACGGCTGTTGCTGGGAGAAAGGGATGGACCTTTTACAGTGGAAGTTTGGGGGTCAGTACTCAGACTGCCAATCCCAACAGACAGAATGAGTGTCTTTTCTCTCCACACTCCCCTCCTTCTTTTTCGTTTCTCTTCTCCTCTCTCCAATTTCTGTTTTGCGATTGTGAAGGCCCAGTTTTTGGTAAGTAATTATGATATTAAGTACTTATCTAAATAATTAAGGGTCTTTTGAGAAACATAATTAGTCTACTAAGATTTTTTTTTTTTTTTTCAAAAGAAAAGCCAGGCGCTCACGCCTGTAATCCCAGCACTTTGGGAGGCTGAGGTGGGTGGATCACGAGGTCAGGAGATCAAGACCATCCTGGCTAACACAGTGAAACCCTGTCTCTACTAAAAATACAAAAAATTAGCCAGGTATGGTGGCGGGTGCCTGTAATCTCAGCTTCTAGGGAGGCTGAGGCAGGAGAATGGCGTGAACCCAGGAGGCAGAGCTGGCAGTGAGCTGAGATTGTGCCATTGCACTCCAGCCTGGGCGACAGAGCGAGACTCCGTCTTAATAAAGAAAAAAAAAAAAAAAAAAAAAAAAGAGGGCTTTCCTATCATCTTCCACATGCCCCAGCCCCCACTGAACAGAGGCATCTCAGGCTCATGGAGTCAGTACATATATGACCTAGGCTTTCTCCATCATATGGACTTGGACTTGGTATTTGTTCCCTGAGAAACACATTTCCGACGACATCACCAAGGTCGAAAGAAACAAATTGTGGTTGACAGAAATTGCAAGACTCTCTTTGGAAACATGACAACGTACTGAAATTAAAATTCCCTAGGCTTTGGATGAAGTACCCCAACACATGTCAAGTCTGGCTGGACGCTGGGCAGCACCAGGGACCAGGAGGAGCTGGTCATTTACTTGTCCTAGGCAGCTCCTTCCTGTGGCCCCTGCACAGTCCACTGCATCCATCAGTGTGGCCTACCCTGTGCCTCAGCTGCAGTGGGTCTCCTGGTGGCCATCTCCCATTGGCACTGAGGTGAGGGGAAGGGCGGACTCGCAGGAACAAATGGAGTCAGAAGGGAGCAGACAGAGTCAGGAATGCACAGTCTTCCCCACATAGCAGTGATCACATTGAGATGCAAGTCAGGTCATCCTCCTCTGCTCAGAACCCTCCAGGATCTCCCCTTCTCACACAGAGTAAAAGCCAAAGTCTTGGTCATGGCCACAGACCTTCATGACACACCCCAGCACCTCTCTCCCTTGCTCACTCTACTCCTAGCCATGCTGCCCTACAACAGTCCAGGTCTCAGGCCTGGTGTCCCATTAACTGTTCTCTCTGCCTGATACTTGAATATCCTTTTATTTTCATTTGACATTGTCTCATGTGCTTTGAGTCACTGCTCAAATGTCATCTCAGTGAGACCTTCCCCATTTAAAACCAAACCCCTCCTGGACCCCACATGGGCCCTGATCCCTCCCTGTTTTCACGCTGCTTTTCAGCAATCATCACCCCACACAGACCTCGATCCCTCCCGATCCCTCCCTGCTTTTGTGCTGTTTTCCAGCAATCGTCACCATTAGGTCATTTTCGCTTCCCACTGGCACGTAAACTCCACAAGGCAGGCACTTATGCCTCTCTTGTTCCTGTTGTATCCTTGCACCTTGGCACCTCATGCCTGGCAGACAGAAAGCATTCAACAAGTATTTACTGGAACAATGAGTAACCAAATCCAGGCTAGAAAGGGAGAAACATGAGGCCAGAGAGGAGCCTGACTGAGGAGGCACATGTCAGCAGATTGGCCAGCATGATGTTGAAAGACTGGGCGGGCGAGTTAGGAGGGTGACAGGGCCATGCTGCTGTTGAAATTCTGGGTGTTGCCTTGGGAAAAAGCGCTGCGGTGGAGGTGGCAGTGAGACCTGGGGTTGGGGGAGTGTGAGCGGCCAACACCCTGTGGGTGGGCTGCCGGCCTCTGTGGTGGAGGTGGCGGTGAGACCTGGGGTCGGGGGAGTGTGAGCGGTCAACACCCTGTGGGTGGGCTGCCGGCCTCTGAGGTGGAGGTGGCGGTGAGACCTGGGGTCGGGGGAGTGAGCGGCCAACACCCTGTGGGTGGGCTGCCGGCCTCTGAAGTGAGCACAGGCTGAAGCCTCAAGTCCACACTTCCACGCTTTCTTCGCTCTTCACATTTCTCACAGCCTCTCCCTCCCCATTTGCAAGTGAGGTCTTTGCCTCCTGCATCCTTGAAACCATCCCACCAAACCTACAAACTGAGTACATTTGCCCCATTTTTCTCCTTTCTTCTTGGAAATGCAGGAGGTATCTGTCTATCCAAGACTAACCCCTTGACCTCTAGGGCATCTTTGTTCCTTCTCCCTCCCTCTCAGCTCCACCAGCCCCCATCTTTGCTCTCCTTGACTGTGCAGACCTTTCAGTCACCCTCACACGCCACCCAGCCTCTGTCCCTCTGTCACCCTCACACGTCACCCAGCCTCTGTCCCTGACACACCGAGATGGGCCCTGGCAGGACCACCAGCCCTTTCCCTGAAGCCAAGTCTCAACTTCCTCCTCCTCAATGTCTGATGCGATGGCTCCTCTCCTGGTCAGCTCTGTCTCTTCCCTTCAGGTGCCTTTGTTGCTTCTCTTATCCACCAGAATGTTCAAAGCTGGGGAATCTCAGGCCTCTGTCCCGAGTCCTCTTTCTAATGATCTTCCCAGGGTAACTCATGCTTTCCCAAAGATGCATATCTCATTTAAGAAAAATGCTGCCGGGCGCGGTGGCTCAAGCCTGTAATCCCAGCACTTTGGGAGGCCGAGACGGGCGGATCACGAGGTCAGGAGATCGAGACCATCCTGGCTAACACGGTGAAACCCCGTCTCTACTAAAATACAAAAAATTAGCCGGGCGTGTTGGCGGGCGCCTGTAGTCCCAGCTACTTGGGAGGCTGAGGCAGGAGAATGGCGTGAACCCGGGAGGCGGAGCTTGCAGTGGGCTGAGATCCGGCCACTGCACTCCAGCACTCCAGCCTGGGCGACAGAGCGGGACTCCGTCTCAAAAAAAAGAAAAAAAAAAAGAAAAATGCTAATGACTCCCAAATTCACATTTCCATCCCAAATCTGTCTTTAAGCTCCAGATTAATAGTGAACTGAGATCTCAACTTCTCTTGTATCTCACAGACACCTCAAGCTTAACATGCCTAAAAGAGAAATCTTGATTTCCACCCACTGGCACTGGCCTGCGGGCCGAGACCACACCCTGCCGTCCTAGAGGTGACTGAACTGGGTTACCTGCCTGAGGCTGGCCCTGTCAGACTTTCTCCTAGAGACCATGAACTGAGGACACAGTAACTTTCACAGACTGGTTCTGTCCCCAGACGTGTGAGGACCAGTGAACTGGGGAGCAGACTGTGGGGCAGCCATTTCCTTGCCACATCTAAAGAGAAAAGAATGAAACGGATGCGGAGGAACGAAGAGCTTGCAGCTGTTCCTGACGGCACTCACCTCCTGTTCCCCATGACAACAAATGCCCTTCTAACTTATGCTGGTCCAGTG
The DNA here is from genome assembly GCF_002776525.5 of Piliocolobus tephrosceles. Classification (NCBI taxonomy): domain Eukaryota; kingdom Metazoa; phylum Chordata; class Mammalia; order Primates; family Cercopithecidae; genus Piliocolobus; species Piliocolobus tephrosceles. The sequence goes on from NC_045440.1 coordinate 148,375,295, forward strand.
GATGTCTTTATTTGCTACCAAACAAACATGAAGACACCTGCTACTTACATGTGTCTTTTTCTGGGTGAACTGAGATAATGTGGACTAGTTCCCAAATGCTTCCTGTCTGGATTTTGACTGGGGATGCACTGAATTCGCAGATCGATTTAGGAAAATTTTCATCTTCATGATATTGAGTCTATGGACAAACAAGATAGACTTCAGTATTTACTCATGTCGCTCTTTTCCTAATGTCCCTCTGCAGAATTTCATGGTTTAAAAAGGGAGCTCACTTACCTATAAAAAAAGAAAATCAACAAGGATGAGGGAAACCACTAATACGGAACACAACAGAAACAAACACAATGAATTGTTACATGTGAATGTGTTAGCCACCGTTAAAGAGAAAAAACCAAGACAAAACAAAGACTCAAGTATCTTTTTTATGAAGTATTTTGACTACAGAGCTTCAAATCAAAGTGCAAAAGCCAGTAGACAGATATTGGACCATCAACAGGTCGTTGTTACACAGTGGTTATGGATTAGCAATTCAAAAATTACTTTTAGTATATTCCAAGATTGAGAAAATCTATTGTGTAAAAATACTGAGGATAATAGGGATATTTTTGTTTTTAAAAAAGGGGGTGTTGGGGGCTACAAGTATGGAGAGAAGGAAGGCTAGACTGAACCCTGTGGTACTGGACTGGAATTGGCGGCACTGGAATAAATTCATGGTTTTAAATACATTGATGGCTATGGAAATGGATACGAGATGGTGTGTTTGCATAGAAACACACACATTTATTTCCTAGCTCCCTGCTGAGAAGCCCCAGAAGCAGTGACACCTTCATGACAGTGAGCACACCTAACACTCAGATCTTGTTTTCTAAAAACTATTCTCCACAGAAAGATACCAGGCTCCTGGGAAAAGAACTTATTCCACAACTGGGCCTTTACTGCGGGGAAGCCTGGCAGTCACAGTCTTAACCAAGTGATAAAGATCACATCACGTGAAAGGGACTGCAAAACCCATCATGGACCTCCTGATATGACACACCAAGGACACATCTCTTCCGTGGTTCCTGGCAAAATCATCAGGAAACACTGGACAAACCCAAGGTAAAGAACAGTCTACAGAGTAACTGCCTCATGCTCTTCAAAGATGGCAACATTTATCTTTGAAAGACAAGAGACTGGCTGGGTGCGGTAGCTCATGCCTGTAGTCCCAGCAATTTGGGAGGCTGAGGCGGGAGGATCACTTAAGGTCAAGAGTTTGAGACCAGCCTGGACAACTTGGTGAAACCTCATTTCTACTGGAAAAAAAAAAAATTAGCGGGTGCTTGTAGTCCCAGCTACTTGGGAGGCTGAGGCATGAGAATTGCTTGAACCCGGGAGGTGGAGGTTGTAGTGAGCCGAGATCACGCCACTGCACTCCTGCCTGGGCAACAGAGCAAGACTCTGTTTGAAAAAAAGAAAAAAGAGACTAAAGAAGTACTCCAGATGGAAGGACATGACAACTACTCTTAAATCAAAGCAGAGTTAAATAGGAAAACTAGACTTTCGCATGCTCACCTACGTCACAGCAGAGCCGTGGGGTTCCTAAGTAGTCAGCAGTTCCCTTGGCAGGGGAGTTCCATGGGATGGTTCTGGATTGTTTCCCGGAAGCTTGGACTCCAGTCTATTTCTTCAGCTCTCTTAGTGCTTCTGTGAGATACTAATTTTCAGTTAATGTTAGTAATGCCTAGCAGAGATTGCCAAGGACTAGGTACAGTTTAAAATACTTTACACGGCCAGGCGTGGTGGCTCACACCTGTAATCCCAGCACTTTGGGAGGCCAAGGCAGGTGGATCATGAGGTCAAGAGATCGAGACCAGCCTGGCCAACATGGTAAAATCCTGTCTCTACTAAAAATAAAAAAATTAGCTGGGCGTGGTGGCGGGTGCCTGTAGTCCCAGCTACTTGGGAGGCTGAGGCAGGAGAATCGCTTGAGCCCGGGAGGTGGAGGTTGCAGTGAGCTGAGATCACGCCACTGCACTCCAGCCTGGGTGACATAGCAAAACTCTGCCTCAAAAAATAAAATAAAATACTTTACACATACCATTTCAATCTTCACAAAACTCTTAACTGCAGTAAGAACTCAGATCAACACTTAGCTCTTGCATTTCTCCAGAGGGCATACAGTGTGTTGGGGAGTGGTAAGGAGGATGAAGGTTCTGGGGCTGTGGGAACTGTGCAGGAATCACCCATCTGCACACAGTCAGCCACTCCACAGTACAGACTAGTTCCTTGGTCACAAAACACATTTCAACTCCTGCAAGAACTCTTGAGTCCTGAGAGTCAACTGAGGTCACAAGGAGCATCCTACGGCAGGATGTGCGAACTCCCCTATCAAGGACCAGAAAGAAATACTTTGGCTTTGTGCCCCATATGGAATCTACCACAAGTGCTCGATTCTGTGATGCAGAAGCTGCCACAGCTCTCTGTAAACAAATGGGCACAGCTGTGTTCCAACAAAACTTTTATCTACTAAAACAGGTCAGGGCTAGGTTTTTCATGAAACTGTGTCCTGACACCCCCAGACCCACTGGCTAGCAGGGAGGGGCCACTCAGCATCTGGGCTTTCTCCTTGTTCGGGGAACAGGAGCACAGCTCTGAGAACTAAGGATGGGGGTGAGTGTGCTGTGTCCTCAAGGCAGGGCACTTACTAGGTGGAAAAAACAGCTTGCAAGCTCTTGGGCATGAAAATGAGGTGCATGGAGAGAGCTTCCTCTGTGGCCCAGAAGCCAGAAGCTGGAACAGCCACATGGAACTGTGCAGCAGCCCAGAACAGGATATGGGGGCCTGAGTCACAGCAGACCAGCAAGAGGAGAAAGCTGACCTCACATTGCAGATCTGTATAAAGAAAAGTGGGGTGGTGGGGGAGCCTTGGGTTCAAGTTTTAGAACAGGAGGGACAAAGAAGGGCAGGGAATTGGTGATGAGTAGGTAACACTTCTGGGGAAGATGACAGAGCAATCAGACCTGAAAAACTTGACTTACTTAAAATATCAATTACAGCCAGTGACAAAGAATTCACCCCACACAATGAATTACCAATCAAAAAAACTACTATGGTTATCTCAAACCAAATGTCACTTTACTTTTTTGGTAACTTTTGATTACAATAGTAAGCTCTATTCACGAATATGTAGCCTCCATAATCTCCCTTGTAACAAACGTGCAGTCTGTTCACAGGCTGTAAAAACAAACCCAAACTCAAGACATCACAAGAGGCAAGAGCAGTGGCAGTGAGAAGGGAGCCCGTAAAGGATGTTTCCAAGGAGGGTCCCAGGCCATGTGGCCACTGGATGTGGGGCAGCGAGCTGAGTGCAGGCTTTCGGTCTGGGAAGTGGCAGAGGCTGAGACAATGGCCAAAGAGGAGCTGGAGAGGAAACTATGCTCAATTTCACTCCTGCCAGCCCAACAGGCTACTCCCTGGTGTGAATCAACTGGTGTTTGATCAACTTTGATCGCTGGCTGAAGGCTTTCCCACAAGCAGCGCAGTCGTAGGGCTTCACCCCAGTGTGGATCCTCTGGTGCTGGATGAGGACGGAACGCTGGCTGAAGGCTTTCCCACACTCACTGCATTTGTAGGGGCGCTCGCCAGTGTGGATTATCTGATGCTGAATGAGGTGTGAGCTCTGGCTGAAGCCCTTACCGCATTCAACGCAGGTGTAGGGTTTTTCCCCAGTATGAACTTTCTGGTGGTGAATGAGATTGGAGCTTCGGTTGAAGGCTTTGCCACACTGGCTACACTCATGGGGCTTCAGCCCATTATGAATCCTCTGATGCTGAATGAGGGTTGAGCTCTGGCTGAAGGTTTTTCCACATTCAGTACATTCATAGGGCTTCTCTCCAGTGTGGACTCGCTGGTGAAGGATGAGGTTGGAGCTGCGACCAAAGGTCTTCCCACACTCGTGGCACTCATAGGGCTTGTCACCTGTGTGCACGCCCTGGTGTTGAATGAGGGCTGAGCTGTGGCTGAAGGCCTTCCCACAGACACTGCATCTGTACGGCTTCTCTCCTGTGTGGATGATCTGGTGCTTTCGGAGCACTGAGCTGTAACTAAAGGCTTTTCCGCACACGGTACACACATGAGGCTTTTCTCCAGTGTGAATTCTCCGATGCTGAATAAGGCTGGAGCTCTGACTAAATGCTTTCCCGCAGTCGCTGCACTTATAGGGTTTCTCTCCAGTGTGAACCCTGTGGTGCTTAATGAGGTTGGAGACCCGACTGAAGGGCTTGCCACAATCATTACACTCGTAAGGCTTCTCTCCAGTGTGGACCCTCTGGTGCTTCCTCAGGTGTGCACTCTGGCTGAAGGCTTTCCCACACTCGCCACACTCAAAAGGCTTCTCTCCTGTGTGAGTCCTGTGGTGTTTGATGAGGTTTGAGCTTCGCCTGAAGGCCTTCCCACACTCACTGCACACGTACGGCTTCTCCCCAGAATGGATTCTTTGATGTTGGATGAGGTTTGAGCTCCGCCTAAAAGCCTTCCCACATTCATTGCATTCATAGGGCTTCTCACTCATGTGAGACTTTTGGTGCTTTTTAAGGCTCGAGTTCTGGCTGAAGGCTTTTCCACATTCGTTACACATATAAGGCCTCTCACTGCTGTGGTGACTCTGATGCCTAGAAAAGTCTGAGCACCCTCGGAAGGCTTTCCCACATTCGCTGCACTGGCAGGCTTTCTCACTCATATGAGATCGATGACAGCTTTTAAGAACCGAGTGCTGGCTGAAGGTTTTCCCACAACCATCGCACATAAAGGAAGCCTCTCCAATGTGGAATATCTGATGCTGAATAAGGTCAGGATTTCCTTGGAAGGTTTTCCCACACTCATTACATATGAGTGGACTTTCGGCTGTGGGAACCCCCTCGTGACCAGTTAGGTCCACGCAGTGCTGGGAGCTTTGGCCGTCCATGTCACATGGGTGTGGCCTCTCTTCTGTAGGGATTTCCTGACATGCCATCACGTTTGGGCTCAGACTGAAGCAACTGTCAAAACCATTACAGGCCAGATCTTTCTCCTCTAAGGCACCCCTAAGGAGCCCCAGGGCCGCTGGTGTGAAGTCCCCCTCCTGGGAGAGGGACTGTGGCAGCCTCCTGCCTTCAGAGACTCCCCAGTCTCTTTCTGATGCATCATCACACAGATCTCCAAGCTCGGGCACCTGGGAAACCTCACCAGCACAGTTTTCTGATATTTCTGCCTGTGATTCCATATCTTCATGAATGTCTTCCTTGTGAAGAAACTCCTTGTCTTCAATCCTGGTGTCACAATCTGAAACAATAAATAGAACATCACTTGGAAGGCAGTGCTGCAGCAGGAGCAGGAACGTAGACAGCGAGTTGCACCCACTAACTGTGGAGGAGGCAAGGGGAGCAGGGGACCCTCCAGGGTGGCAGTCCAGATCAGAGGGCATCAGGGAGGAGTGGGAGGAGTGCTGGGTGACAAGGCTGCATGGGGCTGTAGATGAGCGAGAGCTCTTGATGACCACTGACCTACCCTCCCCGCGACTCCACATCTCAGCAAACGTTACTGCAGTCTGCCTTCTGGCTCAGGCCAAAATCCTGGGTGTCCCTTGACTCCCCTCTTCTTCGACACCCACACCAAACCACTAGCAAGTCCTGTCGGCTCTACCTTGGAATGCAGCCCAAATCCAGGTGCTTCTCACCTCTCCCACCTGTACCAGAAAAACATCTCACCACTCCTTACACTGTTACATATTTTACCCTTTTTTCTCTCCACACTGCCAGGTGTGAGCCTTACCAGCCTATTGCCAGTTCTCTCAGTGCACACTAATGCCACTGAGCTTGGTCTTAGGAGACACTAGAGTGGAGAGAGACCCCGTTGCACACAGAGAAGAAACCCAGCTGGCTCTCAGAGCCTGGCAAGTCGAGTTGCACGGAGGCACCATTCAACCACTCCGGTGTGGCAGGGACCTGTGTGGAACGTCAGCTTCCATCCTGTTCAACAGAGGACCCTTCAGAGACTGCCGTGTCCTGTCAAAGCCACCTGTACCTCTGAAAGCCTGCAATTCTGACTGGTGTTTGCTGGATGACTTCTGGCCCAGTAACAATGTGCATCATCGTTCTGCAGACAGAAATGCACACACAGCTCCGTGTCTGCCAGAAAAGGCTTCAGCATCTCCCTCTCCCCTCTTCATACCTGCAGAACAGAGAAACCCTCATGTCCCTGTGTCCCTTACTCATATGAAGACGTCGAGAGTCTCTCATTCAAACTGACATCCCAGGCCACACTGCCACCCGGATGCTGAGTGGCTTTCCTGGCCCCCAACCTCCCTTCCTGCCCACAGCCTGGTGACATCAGACCTAGCACCATCATGCACTCAAACCTCCTCAGTGCCTCCTGGGCCTGTGTGGCCCAGGCCCTCCTAGACCCCACCTCTACCTCTGCTCCTGCTATTCTCTGAGCAGGGCAGATGTGTCCACCTTTGGGTCTGCTCTGCCCAGAGCACTCTCCACATGGCCCTCGTGCTACCCGCTTCCCTTGCACAGGCCTCACTAGAGAGCTCTTCCCTGATCGTAAATGCCAGCACCCCACCTACTTTCCTCGCCCCCACCCTGGCTGTCACCCACAGCCTGGATCACTCCCTGACACAGGACTGCATCCCCCAAAGTGGAGGACCTCTGGTCTAGCTGTAGTCCATAGTGCTGAATGGGTGTGAAGGATGCCCCCCGCTGCGGTATCCACCCTGCTCCCTCCCTGCCTCTCCCTGTCTGGGACTTCCAGAATCTGCCATAACAGCCTCCAGTCTGGAATTGTCTGTTCCCAAGGAGCTGTGGTGTCAATGCAGACCCAATCTGGCCCAGCCTTCACCATGACCCTCCTGGGACTTGCCCCTCTGCCCACTGCACCCACGTGTCTCCTGGTGACATTTCATGTTGGGTCACCTGACACCTGAGGTGCAGACACATCGTGCTGTGCCGCTTTCAGCCAGAACACGCGCTTGCAGCTCCCTGCTTTCTGGAGTCTGGGATCAGGCCTCTCCTCTCCTACAGAGCTGCCCTACGTGTCAGCACACAGATGTGGGTGCCTTTCTTTACCACCCTGCTGTCCCTTGGCAGGCCTGCTGTTATACACTCCACATGGGCTGCAGGGGCTCCCCCAATGTCCCCCACGAGCTTCAGCTCTCCATGTCAGAAGCCCCAGCTGTGGCTCCAGGGGGTGTCTGGGAAACGTGGCATCTACATGCTGCTGGGCTCCCCGGAACAATGAGGAATGGGGGCTGCGGGGACAGGTGAGGTCTGGACAGAAGTCTTCAGCCCTGACAGGGATGTCCTGGGACTCGCTGTCCAGCTATATCCTCCGTCCCTGCCAAGACCCTGACTTCGGAGACCCTTGCCCTCTTCTGGCTGTGTGGAGAAGTGACCCAAGGAAGGACGAAGAAGGCTGTGGCAACAACACAGACAAGAGTCAGGAAGGTATTTCTGTGAAGGGTCGGAGAGGAGCTGTGTCAAGTGTTACGGCTCTATGATCTCTGTCATATGGTCTTCCTTGTTCCTGAGGTTAAAAAACACCTGAAAACCATTTTTAGTTTGCAGGACATAAAATCCAGCCCACTAGCTGGATTTGGTGACCTCCGGCTGAGATGAGATGTCACTGGTGTGGAACAGGAGATGTGAATATGAGGAACAGGTTGTCTAGCCTGAGCCACTGTTTACATAGATCAAAGTCTTTTATTGAGACAGGAACTAAAGGTGAATCCTGTAGGTGAGAATGGTGAGAGATCACTCTTTGGACAGACTAAATTCAATGTAATTCTTCTCTGTAATATAAGAACTGTGGGGAAAATGAGTTCCTCTACAGAAAGGACGTATAAAATAAAAAAATTTCATTTTCCTTTTAGAAATTTTTATTTTTTTTGTGAGACAGAGTTTGGCTATTATAGCCCAGGCAGAAGTACAATGGCACCATCTCAGCTCATTGCAACCTCCGCCTCCTGGGTTCAAGTGATTCTCCTGCCTCAGCCTCCTGCGTGTAGCTGGAATTACAGGGATACACCACCACGCCCGGCTAAATTTGTTTGTATTTTTAGTATACACGGGGTTTCTGAACGTTGGTCAGGCTGGTCTTGAACTCCCGACCTCAGGTGATCTGTCTGCCTCAGCGTCCCAAAGTGACATTACAGGCGTGAGCCATCGTGCCTGGCCAAAGAAAATCTTTTTAAAAAGTCAGTAAACTTTGGGCTTAAAGGTGAAGAAAAAGATTTGAAAGCAAACACAGTTGCTTGCACTGTACTCTTGACACCCAACTGGAAAAAAGGACAAGGGCTCTGAGCCCTTCCAGAACAAAACACACCTTTTGTGAAGAGAAAACATCTTTATGATTAAAGGCTTTTACGATGAGTGGGATAATTATCCGAGTCATAAACCACGCCTGTGTGGGCGCCGTGGGTGGCTGTGATAAGCCACGCCTGCGTGGGTGCTGTGTGTGGCTGCTGTGCATGGCTGGGATAAAACACACCTATGTGGGAGCCGTGTGAGGCTGTTACAAACCACGCCTGCGTGGGCGCCGTGCGTGGCTGTGAAAATCCATGCCTGCGTGGGCGCCGTGGGTGGCTGTGATAAGCCACGCCTGTGTGGATGCTGTGTGTGGCTGCTGTGCATGGCTGGGATAAAACACGCCTATGTGGGCGCCGTGCGAGGCTGTTACAAACCACGCCTGCGTGGGCGCCGTGCGGGGCTGTGACAAACCACG
>NC_045440.1:148384043-148389718 GCF_002776525.5 Piliocolobus tephrosceles
GGGCGCCGTGCGGGGCTGTGACAAACCACGCCTGCGTGGGCGCCGTGGGGGGCTGTGACAAACCACGCCTGCGTGGGCGCCGTGGGTGGCTGTGATAATCCAGGCCTGCGTGGGCACCGTGGGTGGCTGTGATAATCCAGGCCTGCGTGGGCGCCGTGGGGGGCTGTGACAAACCACACCTGTGTGGGCACCGTGGGGGGTGTCATAAACCACGCCTGCGTGGGCACCGTGGGTGGCTGTGATAATTCACGCCTGCGTGGGCGCCGTGCGTCTGGTATTAATTCATTAAATTCACCTTTAAACCCATTGTGGGCCAGGTGTGGTGACTCACATCTGTAATCCTAGCACTCTGGGAGGCCGAGGTGGGTGGACTGCCTGAGCTGAGGAGTTTGAGACCAGCCTGGGGAACACGGTCTCTACTAAAAATACAAAAAATTAGCTGGGCATGGTGGTGCATGCCTGTAATCCCAGCTACTCAGGAGGTTGAGACAGGAGAATCACTTGAACCCGGGAGGCAGAGGCTGCAGTGATTCTTTGTTGTCTATTTTATCTAATATTAGTATAGTCACCCCAGCTCTCTTTTGGTTATTCTCTGCATGGAATATGTTTTTCCACCTTTCACTTTAAAATTATTGTGTCTTTGAATCTAAAGCCTCTTGTGGCATATAGTTGGACGATGCTTTCTTACACATTCTGTCAATATTTGCCTCTTGACTGGAGACTTCACATGTAATTACTCAAAAGGAAGGACTTCTGCCATTTTATGTTTTTGATAAATCTTTTACCTTTTTGTTCCTCAATTCCTCTACTGCTGTATTCTTATGTATTACCTTTTTTGTACTGTATCATTTTAATTCTTGGCTTACTTCTTGTGTTCATTTTTTTTTTTTTTGAGATAGTCTCGCTCTGTCACCCAGGCTGGAGTGCAGCGGCATGGTCTCGGCTTACTGCAACCTCCGCCTCCTGGGTTCAAGGGATTCTCCTGCCTCAGCCTCCCAAGTAGCTGGGACTACAGGCGGGTGTCACCGCACCCAGCTAATTTTTTGTATTTTTAGTAGAGATGGGGTTTTACTGTGTTAGCTAGGATGGTCTTGATCTTCTGAACTCATGATCTGCCCACCTCGGCCTCCCAAAGTGCTGGGATTACAGGCGTGAGCCACCGTGCCTGGCCTCTTGAGTCCATTTTTAAGATTTTTTTTTTTTTTTTTTTGAGACAGTGTGTCACTCTGTCGCCCAGGCTGGAGTGCACTGGCGCAATCGTGGCTCACTGCAAGCTCCGCCTCCCGGGTTCATGCCATTCTCCTGCCTCAGCCTCCCGAGTAGCTGGGACTACAGGCGCCTGCCACTATGCCCAGCTAATTTTTTTGTATTTTTAGTAGAGACGGGTTTTCACTGTGTTAGCCAGGATGGTCTTGATCTCCTGACCTCGTGATCTGCCTGCCTCAGCCTCCCAAAGTGCTGAGATTACAGGCGAGAGGCACCATGCCCGGCCCATTTTTAAGATTTTTTTTGAGGTGGAGTTTTGCTCTGTCACCCAGGCTGGAGGGCAGTGGCACAATCTCATGCCTCTGCCTGGGTTCAACCTCTGCCTCCTGGGTTCCAGTGATTCTCCTGCCTAGCCTCCTGAGTAGCTGGGATTACAGGTGTCCACCACCACGCCTGGCTAATTTTTGTATTTCTAGTAGAGACAGGGTTTTGCCATGTTGGCCAGGCTGGTCTCAAACTCCTGACCTCAGGTGATCTGTCTGCCTTGGCCTCCCAAAGTGCTGGGACTACAGGTGTGAGCCACTGTGTCAAGCCCATTTTTAAGATATTTTCTTAGTGGTTACCATGATGATTGCACTGAACGTTCTAACATCCTAAAACAATCTAGACCAGTTAAGCCTCAGAAATATACAAAATCTCTGCTTCTCTATAAATGTTACCCCCACTTATGATGTTGTCATCACAGATTACATCTTTATATATAATGGGGTAAAAAACATAGACTTATAATGCAGACCTTTTATGCATTTGTCCTTTAGCTCACTTAGGAAATATGTATTGGCAAAAACCACAATTAATTTTGCACCAACCTAATACAAAACGTACTTAGAAACCAACATACAGGGATACCAACTTTTATACTTACCCATGTAGTTACCTTTATTGGAGGTCTTTATTTTTGTATGGCTTTGAGTCCCTGTCTAGTGTTCTTTCATTTCAACCTTTAGGACTCCCTTTAAAAGCATTTCTTGTAGGGCAGCCTATTTGTAACAAGCTTCCTCAGCTTTTATCTATCTGGATACGTTTTAATTTCTCCTTCACTTTGAAGAATAATTTTGCCAGATAACAGAATTCTTAGTTAACAGGGTTTCTTCCCCCTCTTAGCAGTTTAACTAAGCCGTCCCAGTGCCTTCTGACCTCTGGGTTCTGATAAAAAACTGGCTAGAAATCTTACCCAGAACCCTTGTTCAGGATAGGTCTCCTCGCTTGCTGTTTTCAAGATTCCTTATATTTCAACAATTTGATTAGAAAGAGACCTGCTGCGGATCTCTTTAAATAGACTCTACTCAGTTTGTTGAACTTCTTGCATGTGTAGACATGCCTTTCATCACATTTGGAATACTCTCAGTCATTTTTTCTTCAAATATTTTTTCCATCCCCTTCTCTACTCTTTTCCTTCTTGAACATCCCTACTATACATGTTGGTCTACGTGATGGTGTCCCATGGTCCATTAAGTTCACTTTTCTTTTTTCTTTTTTTTGACATGGAGTCTCACTCTGTCACCCAGGCTGGGGTACACTGGCACGATTTCGGCTCAATGCAATCTCCGCCTCCCGGGTTCAAGTGATTCTCCTGCCTCAGCCTCCAGAGTAGCTGGGACTAAAGGCGCGTGCACCACGCCCAGCTGATTTCTGTATTTTTAGTAGAGATGGGGTTTCCCCATGTTGGCCAAGATGCTCTCGATCTCCTGACCTCAAGTGATCTGCTTGTCTCGGCCTCCCAAAGTGCTGGGATTACACGCGTGAGCCACCGTGCCCAGCCATGAAGTTCACTTTTCTTAGATCTTTTTTTCTCCTCAGACTGATTTCAATTGTCCTGTCTTCAAGTTTGCCAATTTTTCTGCCTGCTCAAATCTACTGCTGAAACCCTCTAGCAAAATTTCCACTTCATTTTTTAGTTCCAGACATCCTATGTTTCTTTTACAATTTGTATTTCTTACTGATATTTTCATTTTGTTCACACATCATTTTCCTGGTTCTTTTATTTCTCTATGGTTTCTTTTTTTTTTTTCGAGACAGAGTATCGCTCCGTCCCCCAGGCTGCAGTGCAGTGGCACAATCCTGGCTCACTGCAATCTCCACCTCCCGGGTTCACACCATTGTCCTGCCTCAGACTCCAGAGTAGTTGGGACTACAGGTGCCTGCCACCATGCCCAGCTAATTTTTTGTATTTTTAGTAAAGACGGGGTTTCACCATGTTGGCCAGGATGGTCTCGATCTCCTGACCTCATGATCTCCCGCCTTGGCCTCCCAAAGTGCTGGGATTACAGGCGTGAGCCACTGCGTCCAGCCTAGTTCTCTATAGTTTCTTTTACCTCTCTGAGCATATTTGAAGCAGTTGATTTAAAGTTTTTGTCTAGTTAAGTACAATGTCTGTGCTTTCTCCAGGACGCTTTCTGTCAGCTTACTTTTCTCCTTTGAATGGGACATATTTTCTTGCTTCGTTATATGCTTCATGATTTTCGCTTTGTTAAAAACTGCATAACTGAATATGAAAATGTGGTATCCCTCCCCTATGCTTTGCTGTTTTTGATTGTTGAAGACTAGAGTCACACGTTCATTTGGTGACTTTTCCAAACTATTTCTGCAAAGACTATTCTTTGTCGAGCACAGTCACTCGTCTTTTTCTTTAGCTTGTGTTCAACTAGTGTTTTGACAGATTTCTTTGAATATCAAGGGAAAAATAAAAACAAAACACTTCTCCCAGTCTTTGTGTTGGGGTACTTTTTTAACACTGTTTACAACTCTTTCTGAGTTGACTGCCTTCACTGAGCCTAGAGATTACCCAGAGTTCTCGAGACAGCTTATGGTCTTAAGGTCTTTTCTGAACACACATCCACTCCTGGGCATGCATGTGACTTCCTGGATTCCCCGAAATATATGGGTGCTTTTTTTTTTTTTAATTTATTACATTTTTTCTGACACAGAGCCTCACTCCAGTTGCCCAGGCTAGAGTGCAGTGGCATGATCTCAGATCACTGCAACCCCCGCCTACCAGGTTCAAGCAATTCTTGTGCTTCAGCCTCCCAAGTAGCTGGGATTACAGGTATGTGCCACCACAGCTGGCTAATTTTTGTACTTTTAGTAGAGACAGGGTTTTGCCATGTTGGCCAGGCTGGTCTTGAACTCCTGGCCTCAAGCAATCCGCCTGCCTCGGCCTCCCAAAGTGCTGGGATTACAGACGGCCTTTCTTAATTTTTAGTAGAGACAGGGCCCTGCCATGCTATACTGGCTGGTCCTGAACTCCTGGCCTCATACGATCCTCCTACCTTGGCCTCTCAAAGTGCTCAGATCATAGGTATGAACCACCACACCCACTCCAAGGCTGCTTTTGAATGCCTTTATTTCCCCACAAGAAACTCCTCAGCTTTTCTTCCTAGGCTTTAGATGGCCAACTGTATGGGTAACCATGGTACAAAGGCCTGGACCAGAGTAGAGTCCTGAGGGGACAGGGTTGCCACTAGCCTGCCTGTTGAACTGGGAAGGGGTCAGGACTACAGGGCAAATCAAAGGACCCTGGTAGCCATCATGTCATACCTCTTTGTGTTAAGTGGGGAAATCACAGTTCTGCTCAAGGTGCCAGTGGCCAGGCCAGGTCAACTTCCTTGCTGACATCCAGCCTTGGCTCCCTGAGTCAGAGTACCCCCCTCACCCTCCCCATCTGTGATGACACAGATGACACAAATGCCTCCTAGGGGTAAGCACAGGGTTCCATGGACATCACTTCCTCAGAATAAGGGCACCAAGGGGAATTGTACTTAAAGTACCTGGCTGCTGATAGTGAGGGCAGACGGCTTCCAGCTCAGTGTCACTAGAGCAGGCGGGACCACAGGCTGCAGATCCAGGGTGGGTCACAGCAGGAGCATCACTCACAGGGGCCTGGGCTGCAGGGGTCCAAGGGGATGGTCCTGGAGCTGAGAGCTCCATCTCTGCCTCCTCACGGCGAGTTCTGAGGCTGGGCATGACTAGGACCTGAAGACCAGCAAGAAAACAGGTGAGTATACAGACAGACTAGCTCCAGAGACTCATCCTCCCATCAGGCTGGGGTCTCTTCCTCTACCCCTGTAGCCCAAGACCTGAAGAGGGCCTGGTGCTGCCGGGTCTCAGGGGCTGATGCTATGTTCCCTGATCCTGGACCCAAAAAGAGGGAGTCAGCCACGGAGACACAGACTCACAAGCCAGGGCCACAGCTACAAAGGGGCAAGATTCTGACCCTAAGGCAAAGTTGGGTAATGGTGCCCAGGCCTACCATGATAGGAGGGCAGCCCCCATAGGGCCTGTATCCTGCTCTGGGGCCTGTATCCTGTTCTGCGGCCTGTGCCCTGCTGTGGGCCTGGGTCCTGCTGTGGGCCTGAGTCCTGTTGGGCCTGTATCCTGCTGTGGGCCTGTGTCCTGCTGTGGGGCCTGTA